>NC_139715.1:13219296-13481796 GCF_964188405.1 Protomyctophum parallelum | reverse complement strand
CACACCGGCTTAATTGCTTCCAATGGATGACGTGGGCCAGGATCTGACCGTGCGTCAGATTAGGCACTGATCTGCACAGCTGCCCCTCGCTCACCTAACGTCTCGCTCAGGTGTGCGTTGGCTTACAGGGCTCATGTCTACTTCGGATGGACTTGAGCCCTGCCTGCCTTCTATTAACTCTTCTTAGGCAGATGTGTCAACCTATTACGAGCTTGGAGTGAGAACAACACTTCCTCATTCCAGTGTGGGAGAGTGGGGTGGCCAGGTGCATTAAAAATTAGTCGACACGACAGGGGGGGGGGGGGTCCCTTCATGTCAAGCGGGGGTAACACGTGGTCGTATTTTAACCCCAAACTTGTCACTAGTGCGACTTGAGAGTTAGAATACTGTACGTTGCTTTAACACTTTGACTTCTATTCACGAGTTGCCCGAGTTATGTTTTCATTGTTTAATCCAAGTTTTGAATCAGTTTTAAGTCATATAATGCAATCCGGGATATGAGACGCGTTTTGATGACGTCATCGCAAAAAGGTCTGTCGCTCCGGCGTGCAAATGAAGGCTTATGAGAAATTGAGTCCCGTTGTTTACAATGGGAAAACTGCCTAGCAGCGTGCGGCTGCCCCGTCCGGTCTGTTGTTGTGGTCGGCACTTTTTCAACACTATACAACAAGCGATTACAACGTTTTAAAGTGGATTGTCATGACAAGCAAGCGGTCGGTGCACTGGCTGTTCAAAGGTAACTTTAAACGTAGGCAGTCAAGCCTGGAAGACGGCCGTAAATTGTCTGCATTCAACCTGTTTTAAAGTACTGCCTTATTTCTGTTGGAATGCTGACAAGTTTTGAAGTATTCACAAACAACTGTTTGTGAATGAGTTTTGCAACTCATAAAGCACAATTCTGCACAAAACAAGCCTGGCTCAAGGCCAGAATTGTTAGCCTCGCATAATGATAAAAAACCCATTCAGGCCGAGTGTCAGGCTAGCGAATCCTTAACTTGCAAACACAAAACATTACAGGTAGAGATTACAAATCTCATAATGTTATGTTTTGAGTTTTCAAATAGTGTGTGCGTCTGTCTGTCTGTCTGTCTGTGTGATGCTTTTGAACATATGTGCAAAAATTCACAATCTTGTATGTGTGCATTGCAGTCATGTCCCCCAGCCCATTTGACTGGCAGGAGCGCAGAACTCCAATCATACATAGCTTAGTCATGCCTGGATGTTTTTTCATGCTGTTTTTCACCAAAAATACATACAATGTTTAGCTAAATCCTTGTATGGACCAAACATTTAGACTATGATAATCCCTTAAACAGGATAAATCATACTCGTATCGCAGAGGGAAAAAAACCCTTATCTTGCAAGTCAAAACTAATTGGATTAGAAATATTGAATTCATCCCAAGGAATAATTGCATGGGTCTCGGCATGATGATGGAATGCAGATACTGTCATTTTGCATTAGTGTGATGTGAGACCAACAGACCTCATGGTTATACACAACATGCATGCAGACGCAGTGTAGCCTCAACGCAACAACACTATAGAGAATTGAGTTGTGCTGGTAAACACAATACGCCTTTGTCTTCTCACTTTAATTGTGCGTGCGTGTGTGCGTGCATGCGCATGCATGTGCACGCGCATGCTTTGGAAGACTAGTAATAGCTCTTTTTAATAGCAGACATTCTGACACGCTGTAGAAGGGTATACATAGCTGAAGCTAATGACATTATACGCAGTGAATCCTCTGTTTAAAAATGGACAGTAAAATGAAGTGTGTTGTTTGTTAAAATGAGTGTTGGAACACGTTATTCCAACCAGTTCCTTTCCCCTCCAGGGGGAGGCAGTTTAGAGACCAAGATTACTGCATGTTTTTTGTGAGGGCACCTACCCTAGTATTAAATAGCTCTGTTCTGATAGCAATCATTGCTAGTGTTTGTTCAGTGACAGGGGTCTCCCTGTCTCTCCAGCAAACAGACATATTTGTCAGTTCGGGATACCAATTTTATTCAACTAGGAGCATAGTGAAATCTAACAAGATACGAGTTAATGATTACAAAAATATTATTAGTTCAGTCAGTCGAACATACGTTTCCTTGCCTTTCCAACCAGCCATTAAGGTCAGGGGAGTCATGTGGTGCTCAGTGGCATCCAAACAATCATGTTGTTTGGTCATTGTACGTACAGTATGCTCTCGGACACAGCTATATATAGAAGAAAACTGGATGTTGAGTGGAAAAAACTTATTCAATCAGTGAGGCACATCTAAAATAGGGACATCAATTTCAGGTTATCAGTTTAACGCTACAGAGCCGTGATATCAACAGAGAGAGAGAGAGAGAGAGAGAGAGAGAGACACTCGCGTTGCTTTCCCACTTCAAATTACAAATTACGAAACAATGAAACCAGTGTCTGTGACAGACACAGATCAGTATTGTAATTACTTTTTTGTAGACTTAGCTGGGTCTGCCTTCTTTTCATTCGTGTCACGTGTGTAACTCTTTTATTCGGTCAACGGATGCAGAGAAGTAACATGAAAGCATGTTCAGTGAAATAACTTGCTGTCAGGTGAAGATAAGTGGCTGGCAGCTCCATGTGTATTGCAGAAGGCTCATTGACTACTACTTATGCCACAGGTGGTGCTTTTATTTTATTCAATTTTAATTCATTAAATGGTGGAGGGCAGTGGTGTGGGGTGGGGCGGATGGTCCGAGGGAAGAGTGGCATTTCCTCCTGGCAGCCATTGCGGATGCCATCTTGACAATGATGCCTTTCCACAAGTTAGATTTTCCAAGATTTTTAGTATGCTCTTTAGCATGCCCAATAGTAACAGCTTTTCTATAAATTACTTGGGGGTTTTCAACCATATATACATACAATTATCTAATATTGGAGTCATTGCAAATGGATCACTAGAGGGAAAGCCCAACTCGTTTGTGATGGTTTAAAAAAAAAAACCTTATGCCCATACCTAACAGCATGCCAAAGAATAAAAATAAAAGCTTTCACCAAGTGCACAATTTTTTATGAATCCCCTCCCAGCTGTACACCCAGCTGAGACCCACCGCTGTCCCAACACATCATCCAGCAGAAGCGTCAGCTCTTGAAACGGACCCCGCAGATGCTTACCAGCGCATCTGTGAAGATTAGATATCCCACCCTGCTTTGTTGAAGAAGTATGAGCAAACAGCGCTTTGCAGAATCCCCAGCTAAGCCCCAACAACCCCCCCACCCACCCCTGATTCAAGCACTAGCCTATTGCGTTTTGCATCATCCCGTCAAGCATGCAGCAGCAGCAGGCAGCAGCTAATAAGATCCTTGACCTCAGTCTCCGCATCACCCCCGCTGAGAGTTGTTTGTTTGGTTTGGTTTTCTATTTATTTATCCTTTGTGTGTGTGTGTGTGTGTGTGTGTGTGTGTGTGTGTGTGTGTGTGTGTGTGTGTGTGTGTGTGTGTGTGTGTGTGTGTGTGTGTGTGTGTGTGTGTATGTTCACTTCAAATGTAGGCCTACATCTACACACTTTACTCCAAGATGTGCACGCACAGGGGGAAAAAAGTCCCCCCCCCCCCCCCCTGAGGCTGCTATGCGGCAGGGTGGGAGAGCACGGGAGATTGAAATAGTCCGTAGGCAATTACGGAAAGGTCAACAGCCATGTTAAGCTTATATTTCTTTTCCTTTTTTTCTTGTTTTGTTTTACACCGATATGGTCTGCTCGCCAAGCTGACAGACACGGCTGTTTAGAGTACTGTATATAATATAGCCATGGTTAGAGCATTGGGAGTAGCCTTTTAGAGGGCTATTGCAGCTCATTATACCCACGTATGAGATACGAAAAGGCAAATATGACCAGCAAAACAAGATCTAGCCACCAAAAAATTATCCCATTGCTGAAAATAGTAAAAAAATGTACCTGCAGGGGCTTTTGAATACCGGTGCTGGTGCTACAAACACATACAAAACATACAAATGAGATATAGAGGGGCAAATTGTAATTGGTGCTGTTTTGTTTTGTATAATTCATGTAATGTTGTACTGTGCGCAACACTCTTGAAAACAAAGCATTAATTGTGGGTTTGAGCTGACAGGACCTATTTGATGTCTGTCAATCAATGAAGTCACCATAATTCAAGTGGCAGATGCCGTTTTTTCCTTTTTTAATTCGTTTTTTTAGGGCCATGTCATGTGATATACGCTACTGGTAGATCACGATCTACCTTTTGGGCACCCCTGGGTTAAATGATAAACTATTATCTCACCCTAGAATATTATAGAATTATATTCTCGAGGAGACTCAAATCTGATGCATGTAGCTATGCAAGGGAATAAACAAAATATCGTTATAAAATAAAAACACCTTCAGTCCAGACATTCCTCCTCCACTTATTGAATTCCTTTGCAACATTATTCCGTTGCCTCGTTATTGAAGAGCAGGCATCATGTACAGAAAAAGATGGGTCAAGTGCAGACGAAAAATCAATGTGAACTATTGGTAAGGCAGCAGTGCCGCTCTCAATGTATCGATCGGCGATCCTGCACGCTGGGAATCAGCAGAATGTTTGACTGAAAGTCCATAGAGGTCTATTGACATACTCCATTTACCCACGTTGTAATCGTCAACACGACTCACAACTGGCCTGCTTGAAATCTATCCTGCGTGTAGGTGAAGCCGGGTCAGGCAATACACGTCTGGGGGCCTGCTCGGTGAACAGGTAAACACGATGATGGTGAATACTTTTTGTACTGTGCGTGGTGTTGGAGCATATTCTTTTGATTTGTTTTTCTTCCCACTGGCCCAACTTTGGCAACTTTCTTTCAACAAAAAAATCTTCCAATCCTCAGAATTGAGAAGGTGGTGTTATAATTCTATACCGTTGACAGTGTATGTTGGATTCCTCATTCCTCCACATATAAGTATAGGATTTCTGGAGTAATGCTCTACTGCAGCTCTCTGTATTGCTCCCATCTCTGTTGGGAGTGGGAATGGGTGGACGTATTCATTAGGCTGGCCCCCGAGAGACCAGTATGGTAAATAGTGAGTTGAAACAGTCAAAGGTCAGGGTTTCACAATCAAGGTCAAGATCAATATGACATAATCGGTGAACTCTTTGGCACAGAGCAGGTGTAGAACACCAGATGTTTATGCTGTCAGGGTGTGCTCCCCCAGGTGCATTTCTTCTTTTTTATTTTTTATTTCCATATGTTGGCGTGGTATTGTCAGTCATGAAGAGTTCGCAGTCCGTCTTCCGTAATGTTGACACAAATGCATTTGGGAGCCAATGTTGGAAGGGTGCCAGGAAAAACGACCTTGGGCACACGTGTCTGTCAGTGAACATGAGCCGACGTGTCCAATGCTGAACGTGCGGCAAAGCCATGCATATACCCTTACGGGTCCATGTGGTTCCAAGAGTTAAAGACCTATATGGGTCCATTTGGTTACCAACTCTGCATCATTTTGGGGACCATCTGGAACCCCCTCAGGGACCCCTGTCACCGGATGGTTGAAATCCACTGGTTGAAATCCACTGATGTATGTTATTGTGACCCAGTTGTCAACCGATTTAAGCGGTACAGCTGTAACTAGCACAGACCTATGTTGTCCGACTAATCAGATTCTCATAGAGTATGTGAGGGCATGGATAGGGGTGGATGCAGGGGCGTTGCTGACCATTTGGTTGCCCTACTCGTAGGATATTTGTGCTGTCCCCCCTCCCGACGAGAGAGCTTCATTTCCTCATTCGGATTGGCTATTTGTGCCGTTTGCAAGGACGCACACACGGCGGCTTCTTATTACGCAGCGGAGCCGTGGAGAAAAATGTTATTATGTGGGCCGGATTGGCACTTTTTACTGTGTACATATAGCATTGTCCTAGCTGTCCTTGATGGCGTTATCCTTCTCCTCTGTGTGTTTTTTGATGGAGAATTCAAATATGGCATTATTTTTTGGATAGGACAACTCTAACCTACATGAATTTTCATTTTTAAATAGGTAATTGTAACCGTTCTACATAATTTATAAGATTTAAAATCCAAAGGATGTTTTTGGGGTGTCTAAATTATGTGTTTTTTGGTGGAGATTATTATTATTATTTTTTTTTTAATTGCACATTTTGCCCGTTTGAACCTATTTTTAGGAAGAAGACATACATAACGGAAATAATTTATATTGACATTGACAAAGTCAAATCAAAATAATATATTTATTAACAATTCAAGTGCATGTATATTACTGGATACAACTATGACGATCAATTTCCACTTCCTGAACTTATAGGTTCAGGAAGTGGAAATAAGTCCTGTCTCAGCGTTAGACATCAGCCTGAGCCCTGATCCCTCCATCCCTCGTTTCCTGAGAGAAGTTATATGTATCAGAAACCTCAGTCACTAGAAGAGCTCTCAGAAGCTTTCAACCAAGCCATTTAAGGGTAAATGTGCTTTCATATTTTGAATATTAAGTGTTTCATCATGCTCTCTTGAAGCACAGCTTGATGCCTACTTCAATCAGATTGCTTCCTTGAAATTGTATAATGACTCACTCCCACTGTAATGGGTTAAAATGAGGGGCGCTAATATAATAAAGTCTAACTCATGTTGATTAGGTGATGGTAATGGTGATGTCAACACAATTAGAACGCCATTAACAATAAAGAGACAATATGACGTAATGAGGTACAATATGACGTACTTTTCACTTCATTGTCAATGGCCTTTACAAAACAAACATTGAACTAAAGACAAACATTAAACGTGTGTATACTAAAAAAAACGCCCAAGGGAAATCACTGGGCACCCTCTTGAATTGTTTCGAGGTGACCCCAAGCTACAAGCTACAAGCTACAAGAATCAACTGATTCTTGTAGCTCCCGGACTATTAAAGTGTTAATGTTGCTAATTAAGCCCCTAATATGTTTCCTGAGCTGATGAGATGTGCTAATGTGAGTGATTAAGTGGCAAGGCAGAAACATGCATTCAAAAGCAACAGAGATGGGTTCCTGGTGCCGTTGGAAGATACCGCAATTAGTGTGGCTGCCTGTCGCCGCCATGTTACCATGGTTGCCAGTTCATCTCTGCTGAATCAGTGTCTCCTCCAAACTGCCACCCCCCTACACACACACACACGCACACACACACACATGCACACACGCCCGCCCCGCACCCCACCCCCATCCCCTCTTGAGCGGATGTTCAGGAAGAGTCACTGTGCCGCCCTGATCATATGGTAATTGGCAGGAAATCGTATGAGAAGCAGCACGCCGTGGCTCCACGAGCCCATTTGTTGAGAGATGAAGCAGTAACAGCCGTCAGGCGTGGCGGATAGTACGTTTAGAGAGGGTGTTAATGGGCACCGAAGGGTGGCACATTTCAAGAACCACGTTAGCAGGTGCTCTCGATATCCTCAAATGTTAAGTGTGTGTGAAGCTCATTGGGACAACATTATTTTAACCTCAGGCTCTAAAAAATGCACGGTTGTGAGCTACAAGGAAAAAGCATATAGGCCTATATACAAACAAAAACACTGTAATAAGATAACAATAAAAAAAGAATAAATGGTGGAATGGTGTATGACAAATATTGCATTATGAACTTTAACACTGACATATGTTAAAGTTTTTCATTAAGATTATATTATGTTATATTAGATTAGATTAGATTAGATTAGCCCATTCTGGGCGGGAACCCCTTTTGGTGTTTTAAGCATTATGTTATGCTTTAGCTGTTGAAAAATAGCAAATCTACAAGCTCATAGCGTGGAACTGAGTGCCGCACTACGAGCTTGCAGGTCTGCTATTTTTGAAAGGTCGTGAAAATGTGGCGAAAATCTTTGAATATATTCTTTCAGAGCGAACGTTTTTAACTCAAATCTTTGCTTCTGGGGAGGTCCCTGGAACATATTTTCAGATGGGGGTCGGCAGCCAATTACATTTGATATTGGGGGTCCTTGAAATGAAATAGTTTGAGCACCACTGACATAGAAAACATAGGTTTTTGTTTTTCTGAAAAACGGTCATGTTTTAGAAGACATTTGTAGAATCAAACTTAGGTCTAAATGGGTTAGAATGCAACGGATGCCATTAACCTTTAGGCCATACAATATTGAGTGGAATGTCTGAATCATTCCACAAATACAGTATCAACTGTTCGCACCACTCTCCGTAGTACCTTCTGTTATACCATATGATGATTCCACCCGTTGGGGGGTAAGTCCCTGCGTCATACTAGCGTCATGTCCAGGGGGTGTACTTGTACATCAAGCTGCCTCACGCTACAGAAACAGGAGATAGGCTCCTGCCCCTACGGTCCTCATGGCTCGGTAAGGGTACTTTTATGCCTGTTAACAGAAGTGCACATTCATGTGCATGGCTCGTATAGGGAAATGTTTCTGAATCTGATCCGACTGCAATTAAATACAGTACATGCATTTCCTTGAGGGATACATGTATACACTGTGGACACACCTGGGGGGGTCATTGCTGTAACAAGACGCACAACCTTGAGACCTGAGAGCAGAGAGTAACGCCGCGCCACAGAGTGACAGACTGAGATTTGGTGAATGAATGCAAGGATTTGTCGTATGATGAAGGATATATACTGTACAGGCTTAAGTGATTAAGAAAAATCTCTCCCCCACCCCAAGTAATTTTGTAGATGGGCTACATCATTTCACATAACATTCTGGCATCCTCCGGTGAGATGCATGCGTACGCGGCTCAGGCTGGCGTGCATGCGATGTGACCAAGACCCTATAAGGATCATTTAAAATCCCTAATAATTACGCTGTCAGTACCCTGTGGATCAAAGTGCTCTGGAACGCTCCACTTTCATGAGTCACGCTATCTGTTTTCTGGGCTCCCGTGTTGTCGTGTGACAGCACTGTCCACCCCGACTCTTTCTTTCCTCCGAGATCAGAGCAGCCGTTCTCAGAGGGTTGACAGATTTGGGTCCTGGTTGAGCTATCTGAGATGTGGCGTCCTTAGCGAGGCTTTTGGCTTATTTCCCTCCTCAATTTGACTTTGTTACATAACTGTTTCCAGAACTTTTTCTTTTTTCTCCACATGGCTACTAGGGGGTGAGGCGTCTCCTCAAACCTCTCTGTCTCAGTACCCAATTTACCTGTGTGTGTGTGTGTGTGTGTGTGTGTGTGTGTGTGTGTGTGTGTGTGTGTGTGTGTGTGTGTGTGTGTGTGTGTGTGTGTGTGTGTGTGTGTGTGTGTGTGTGTGTGTGTGTGTGTGTGTGTGTGTGTGTGTGTGTGTGTGTGTGTAAATCTCAGAATATCATTTCACACATTGTGAATATTAGCTTGAAAATAGCTGATCCAAATGCTCACATCTTGTGGATTGGCTATTTTCAATACAGTACCATGCATATTTTCAAATAATATCAGAAAATATTTTCTGATTTAAGTGCTTTAAGTAGCATGTGACATATCAAACTAGAGGGTTTTTCACGATTCTGAATCCATTCCAAGCATTAGTTTTGAATAAAAACACTGAGTCATTGGGCTAAAAACGGCCATAGCCGTCATCACAAATATGATGAGATCAGCACATTTGGGCCAAATTTAGCCCAATGAGTGTTTTTATGCAAAACTAATGCTTGGAATGGATTCAGAATCATGAAAACCCTCTAGTTTGATATGTCACATGCTACTTAAAGCAAAAGGAAATCATTATTTGCCTTATATAGGATGTCTATGGTAGCCATAATGTACAGGCCATTTTCTAAACTTTCCCCTCAGACAATTCCAGGCAACTTATAGTTATTCAGGATATATTGAAGATTCAAAATCAGCTGAGTTTCGGGGTTTTTTGCAATTAGTTTGAGGTTGATCCTGTATTTTCCATAGATTTCCTGCACTAAAATAGTTTCTGGAGATTACTATGCAGCTCTTTGCTGTCTGAGAACTGTAAAAGGTGAGGGTTAAGGTGCACCGTGGGTTCAATAAACAATTGAGAGGGAAATTAGGATTTCTGTGCAGTAAAGAGGTGGAAGGTGGAAGTTCACAGTCACGAAGGGATGAACAATTAAGTTAGAAACTGTGTTGAAACTTAGTTGAAACTGTGCAGCATATTAACAACCTACTGTATATGGAAACCTGCTTCCAGCATCTTGCATTCCACGTAAACATAAACATAATGTATATTTAACATGATATCATTAATACATAAATACAGAAATAGACCGGCTCACATAATATATCAGTTCAGCCTCTATAATTTCAGAAATTAGACAGCACCAGTCAGTGGGAAGTCACCCACCAACACCATCCTCTTGCTCTATGAGCCATAATTTAAATAGGCAGCATAATCATTGCAGCATAATCACAATGAGATGTCAGTGTCTTGAAAACGGTGACGGCCACAGCGTGAAACCTCTCTCAACTCATAATTAAAGCGATGTCAGATGTGTCAGATGCTGCACTGTATGCTATCATCATTATATTAATAGTCCCATATATTATTCTGTTCATTATTGTTTGATATCGTGAAACTTTCCCCACTATAGAAGAAGTTATCTATGAATCACTGATTCATTCCCTTATGTTTTATTGTTAAATTATTGACTCATTCTAGCTTGCATAATTCTAATTAGTAGCCTATAATAACTTGAAAAGGTGGCTTTCACTGTTTGACACTGCGGTGATCATACCAGGCTTGGAATATGTTAATTCTGTACTACTGTAAGTGTAATAATTCATAGTGGATACAAAAAAAAGGCTGAAAGGCTTCTACATGTAGGTCTACTTCAGCAACTGTGCACGTGACTAGGGGATAGCTCTGGAAGACAGTTGATCTGCGTGGATTTAATTAACTCGTTAAAGACTTGAGGCCTTCTAAATCCTGACAGTTTTCTGAAAAACCTGTTTCTATGTCTGTGGTTCTCAACCTTTTTCATTTCAAGGACCCCCAGAATTATCTGTATTTGGCTGCGGACCCCCATCTGAAAATATGTAGTTCAAGTGACCCCCCCAGAAGCAAAGATTTTGTTCACTGTGAAAGAATATATTCAAAGATTTGCGCCACATTTTCATGAGTTTTCAAAAATAGCAGATCTACCAGCTTATCAATAGATAAAGTTTAAAATAATACACCAAAAGGGGTTCCCGCCCAGAATGGGTTAAAAGCTCAGCTTGTGGGAAAGTACTGCACTAAGTCACTATTGTTCCTCCAAAGCAATAGGCACTATGAGGAGTGATCGGGTTACAAATGAACTGATTTGCAATAAAAGGCCTCACGATGTGCACCGCAACATAATGTACAACACGCACACGCACACGCATACGCACACGCACTACACACACACATACAGAATACTGATCGTCGAGGACAGTTTAATGATCTCAGTGGCGGATGACAATATATATATCTTCTCTCTCAAAGTGGCAATGTGTGCGTGAGCATTTGAGAGCCTGAAGCCTATGATGGAGAGGTAATTATTTGTGTCACAGAAAAAAACGGCGGCCAGGCTACATATGTAGCTGTCTGTCACGGGATTTACTGCTCGCAGTGCGCACAATGGTGAATTACTGCTGCACTGTTGTGCCCCGTCGTCCCCCAAGAGGAACTGTTTTTGGACAAATCCTATTTAGTTTCTCCTTTCAGCTGTCGAGAATCCGTGATGAATGATCTGGCAACCGAGGGTCTGATTTAGAGCCAGGAGAGCTGTTTAGATATTCCTTCTATCACTTTGCTTGTGAACGTACGTGGGATGTCTAAGCGAGTAAGCGGAAACTAGAGTATTAGCATCCTGAAATACAACACGTGTGCAAGTACTGGTAAGATACTTTTGTTTTGCTTGAAACGTTGTCACCCTGCCGCATGGAAAACGGGCTACATCACACGGCATGCACTGTATGACGTTTTCTGTTCAAGGTTCAAGGAGTTTTATTGTCATAATGTCATTCCATACAAGTACGACATTTGATTACCCAGGTCCTGGTCAGGCATAAAAGAAGGTCACAAGGTACAATACTTAATAATAATAATGAAACAACAAAAAAAACTATAGTGCAAAAAAGCGTTTGCACAACCCGCTAATATTGCACGTGCCCATAAAAAGCAGCAGCACTAAAAACAGCATTAAAAAGAAATGGCTCAAGTTCATAATGCAGAGTTCATGTGTAATCAACAGATCACTAGTGCAAAGGTCACAGTTCAAGGTCTAGAGTTCATGATTCTCACAGCTACCAAGGTTAATTAAATAAGGTTAGGAAGCGAAGACCGTATACGGTGGACTCCATGTTGCTCCCTGGAAGGAAAGAAAAAATCGCAATTGAGACCAAGGAAGCTGAACGCGGAAGTGTTGGCTGCATATAACCCATTGCGCATGTTTCTTTCCTTCCAGGGAGCAACATGGAGTCCACCGTACGGTCTTCGCTTCCTAACCTTATTTAATTAACCTTGACAGCTACAGGGAAGAAGCTATTCTTCTTCCTGGTGGTGCTGGCCTTAATATTCCGCAGCGTCCTGCCCGAAGGGAGGGGGACGAACAGACCGTGTGCAGGGTGGGTGGCATCCTTCATGATAAACCTGTTAAACCTTTTGGTCCACTAGGTAAACCTCGTGTCACAACCACGTGAACCCGAGCGTGACTATATATGGGCGTGGCATAATAGGCAAACATGCATAAAAAAAAAAGGGGGAACATGCAGTGAAAATGGCCATGCTCGCAACGCGAGATTGGCTAATGGCTATTTGATGTAATACTTTAAACTTTATATAGTGCTGTTCAAAGATGCTGTACATGGGGGGCAAGATAAAACAAAAAATTAAAACAATTATATTAGGGGAAAATTGGCTGTGGCTAAGGAATAAAATCAATAAAAACTGTTATTAAATCAAAACATGATTGGACAAAATTGTAACTGAAACAATATATATAGGCCTCATGTAAGCTGACGAATGGGTTCTCATTACTATCAGAATATAGAGCTTTAATAAAAAAAAACACTGTACCAAAAATATGTCTTTACAGCACCTTTATGTATCAATCATGTGAATATCAATGATTGGTCACTCATCAATAAGCTTCTGGACGCGTGTGACACACACCATCAAATCTGTTTAGGTTGTGACAATCTTTCAGAAATTAGACGGCACCAGTCAGTGGGAGGTCACCCACCAACACCATCCTGTCCGCAAGAAGATAGGAGAGAGGCAGGTTGCCCCATGTTTGAATGGTTTCTGGGCATAAATCCAAGGTTCTTAATCCTCATTTCATTGTGCAATCACTCCACCAAAGCTAATGTGGACGTGCTGGGATGTGGCCCTGTCTTTCCAGGTTCAGCTTGTGAGGCTGTGGTATGAATGAAGAAGAGCAATATGACTGTTTACCTATGGGACTTTCCCAGTACTTAATCTGCAGTATATTTCATACTGTTTGCCTGTAGAAGTTTCCATATGGAAGCCCTAGAATGTTTTTTTTCTCCTCGTGCTGGCCAGTTATCTATAAAAACCTGGACCAAATTTCAACGTGAAATACTTTCATATAGAGTCTACAAGCAAAGTAAACACAATATTGTGAAATGGAAGAAGACTATGGTAGTTCCAAAAAATGCCCAGCTTTTGAAAATTATCGCATACTGTATGGCAGCCAAGTCTTTTATCTTTCTTTTTTCTTTTTTTCTTTTACTATTTTGCAATCCAGTTTTTCACCCCAGTGTAAATGATCTAATGTAATACTGGGCGCTACACTCCCTCTGCCAACCTGGGAAGAGCAACGGACTGACCTCATGCTTCCTTCCATGCATGAGGAGCCCAAGCCGCTTCTTTTCACCTGACAGGGGGAGTTTCCCCGGTTGGGTGGAAGGAACACGTTATTCCACCCAGTTCCTTTCCCCTCCATCATGCACCCCAGCTGGCCAGGGGGAGGAAGTATAGAGACCAGGTTACTCTCTATGGTATTTTTTTAATGTTTGCACTTATGACATAAATCGTTTGCCAGCCAAGTCTATGGACTTTAATGTTTGTTTAGGGCACTAACTGACGACGTCTTGTGGCCGATTTAATTACAGTGGGCGCTCCTCATATCACTTCACACAAGTATGATTTTTATTATTATTACTTGTTAATTATATTACGGGTAATAATAGGCTATATGGTTCACTGTGTATTCTAAAATGTGGTTATATCAATTGCACACATTCACAGTTATGCACACATGAAGGAAAAGCAATGAACTCCAGCTTTTATCATTGTGTGGCTGCGTTGCCCTCTGCACTGTACATTTAACGAGCAAGGTTATAGGGGAAGATAGAAGGTGATATGGAAAAGTAGACAATTCAGACACCTTGCACCTGCCTACACACTACATCACTCTAATTGACAGAATGAATGAATAATGCAGCATAAGCAGGGTCAGCGAGGTTACACTCTATGTAATTTGTACCATTATCACTGAATCGCTACTGAGCTTCTTTAATGGGATATCTACCTAATTGTAATGGGAGACATATCCACCGAGTTGATCCAACGGTGTAATTTCTAAACGTTACAGACACGACTAAACATTGTGTATAACGTGCTTTGTGTCCATAATATCCCCAGTTCCCACACTTCTTTACTACCTTTCCTTCCTCATGTCTTGTGGGCTTTTTTCCAACAAATAATGTGATTCTAATTCACTTTATTTTTTTCCTCTTTCCCCTCTCTTTTCCCCTGCTTATCTCTCTGTGATTTGGTTTATTGCGTTGCATATACAGAAAACAAATATAATAATAACAGAGACACACTGTAGCCTTTGGTTGTGGTAATATGTTAGGTCAGAGAAGCATATGGGGAACTGAGGTAGACAGCAACTCTGAACACAAAAGTCCTGTTATTTCAACAGTTCCCCTTCAAAAGCCTCCGTCGACATAATACCGGCCTACATGAAATACTCAAAATATCGCAGTCCGTATATGGTCATTTGCATAATGCGATGTAACCGAGCCAATCTATTCCCTTCATGCCACACCCCTATATTGTCACTGGCAATCCAAGGCACACCAGGAAGTCGGTTCAAGTACAGTGCGTGACAGTCGGTGATTCAGCACCATCGACGCACACCACACTGATTGTTTGGGAGGGAGGGTTTGGTCACAGTTTGGATCTGCAGCCTGAATTAACGCCACCGGTGAATTAACACCTCCAAAACGGCATGAATGTGGAACGCTGTGAGACTGCAGCGGCTGTACTGAAACCGGACACGGAGCTAATGGGAAGTCGGAGAGCCAGAGAGAGAGAGAGAGAGAGAGAGAGAGCTAGGGCACAGTTAACAGCAAGGACAGCATTCTGATGGGATTTGATCCCTGGCCAGTTCAATGACTGAGACACAGCCTTGCATACTGGGGCAGAAAAGGTGGCACTTAACCCCGATAAAGCCAGATTAAAGACTGTCAGTGGTTCTGTTATACTGTCCACTCAGCTATGACATGCTGGGATTGAATACCACTGACCATTGTGTTTTACATGGCTCTCTCCATTGCAAACTAAACCAAACAAGCGATCAAACACGGAGATGCCTTTAAACTGTCTTTGAAACAAAGCACATTACCATTGACCGCAAGTGCTCTCGGGGAAACCGATGCTGAGCCGCTTAATTAAGACCATCAAGCAAGCGGAGAAGAATTCACAAAGCCAGGCCTGGAGGGACTTGATCCCATGCCAGCAGCGCCGTGTATCTCGCTGAAGTGGTTCTCACCCCCACTGCACTACATCTGCAGACGGCAGAATCATGTTTTATCCAGCCTGCGTAGCGCTGCACTGACCTTGTAAAGCACAATGCAGGATTTGGGAAACTGTGTACAGGGTCCCTCTGGAGTGTGCAGGCAGAGCTGTTCCATTGTCTTGTACGTCCACTTTGCTGCCCACACCCCCGT
The DNA here is from genome assembly GCF_964188405.1 of Protomyctophum parallelum. Taxonomy (NCBI): domain Eukaryota; kingdom Metazoa; phylum Chordata; class Actinopteri; order Myctophiformes; family Myctophidae; genus Protomyctophum; species Protomyctophum parallelum. The sequence goes on along the minus strand of NC_139715.1, from coordinate 13,465,943 downwards.
CCCACCCATGCTGAGCACGCTGGCCACGTCCTTTATGGACGGCCAACAGCACAGCAGGACAACCCAGCTGGCGAGGTTAAATCCAGAGCTGCTTGTGGATGTATTAATTCATTATCACGCCGCAGGACTTTGAAAAACTTTCCTTCCAATGCGAGGACTTACTGTTCAGGAAACCGTAAAGGGGGGGATTTTATGTAGGTCAATAAATAACCAAGAAAGGTCCCGTTTATGTACCATCAGTGAGGCCAAACAGGAGAAGGGTGCACAGGCCTATGGCGATAAACACAGAAAAAAAGAAGAAAAATGCATGGCGCACACTCATAGCCACGATGCTGGAAATGTATTAAAAAGAAGCCAGCGTTTCGACCCGTAAGGTCTTCTTCCTCAGAGAATGAAGTGAGGCCAGTCACATGGCACAGGGGAACAAGGTTTAACCCATTCTGAACTGAGATCAGATTCATACGAGGTTTCCGCCGGACACACACTGGTCCTGATGAACCCATTCTGACCTGAGATCAGATTCTAAAAAATGTCAGTCGTTCTTCGATTTTTCAAAAATAGCAGACCTACAAGCTCGTATCGCGCCACTCGGTGGCGCGATATGAGCTTGTAGATCTGCTATTTTTAAATAGCTAAAGCATAACATGATGCTGACACCAAAATGGGTGCCCGGTCAGAATGGGTTAAACAGTAGAACAACATCTACTTTTGAAAGCGGCAGGAATGAGAACGAACAGTTCTGGGGGTTGGCACAGATAATGCCCAATGGTATAACAAGACTATTAAATTCAATCTGCCCGACTCATTGCCTCAGGAAAGAATTAAACCTGGTATAACTGTAACCACACGACAGATAGGAGCCGTTCCATTACAGGACGTCTAACATCTCAAGACAGAGCCTACAAAGACCGATACAACTCAGAGATGTGCAGATAAGTGGGCATTAAAATCCCTGGCTGTGCCAAAACCCACTGTGACCTTGGGACTCGGTAATGGTTATTTGATTTCAAACCAGAGTCTAATTAGGAGCTCACTGTGGGTGTCTGTTCCCCCATATTTTATGGCCCCCAAATTGTCCCTGAGTGAGTGAATAATGCAACTTCATCAGTAAATCTTTTTTGTTCGCTCAGGGATATCTCACCGGAAATCCACGATCAATAACGACTGTATTTAATCCGTGTTGTTTTCATTTAAGTTCCTCATAACCTTGCTCCATCTGTCTTTTGTTTGATATTAAACTTTTACCTTAACTTGCAATTCTTTCTTTCAGTCCCCTCAAAGGAGTAAGCACAGTTGCTTCCTTGTCTGGGTCAATATAACCTTTCCCATCACAATGGATCCTCACTTATACTTACATATTTTCAATCCCTAAATATACTATTTACCTTCTAACATGTTTGAATTAATGTAAAAAAAACATTTTGGTTGGGAACTCTTTCTATACAAGCTAACACGTCGCAACATTACACATTGTGAGCTTGTAGATCGGCTATTGCCCGTGAAGAGATAATAGCGGGGGAAACGGCCGGGACCAACTATCGTATTGTGCCGAATATAAAGCGACTCTGATTATAAGACGACCCCCATTTTTTAAGAGTAATTTGTGGAAGAGGAACATTGAATGTCAAATAGTCTATAGTCCCCGATTATAATCGGAGGATATTTCCATTGGAAAATAAAACGTAGTCCTATATTCAGCACAAGAATAGGGTATACAACCCAGGGGGAACCTTGGTAAACTATGTATAGAAAAAGAAGAGGAAAAGATTGTCACTGTTTGTCCAAAATTGGAAATGGGTTCAGAATTAGAAACACGTCCTCTCTAGGCCACTGTCAATGTGTCCATTTCAAGAAAATCTGTACATAGGCAATACACTAATGATGCAGTTTTCCTTTCCCCCTCTTCCTGCTTTATCTCATTATAAAAAGCGGTGGAATAGAATGCTCTGTAGCAGAGGATTAGACACGCCATTGCCTGCCTTGCACCAGCCATGCAAATCCTTACAGGAGACTGCAGATCAGAGCAGAGGCAATACAAATAATTAATACTCCAGGGCAATGGAGTTATATGGTGTTAAAGAGGAAAATAAATAAACGAATAGTGAAAAAAGGAGAGAAAGCCAAAGCTGCAGCCTGCATGGCTTTGATACCTGCCTGTGAATATGTATTTGTTATGGTTTATTTCTATATGCACACAACAGATTTTTCACATTATGTCCATTTGCACGCCTCGGCTATGGTAAATCTGTGCTTCTTGATATTGAGCCAGTCTGTTAGACCCCATGGCAGCACCGCAGAGATGACATGTTACAGGTGAAGGGACGATCTATAGGGCAACTGCCCCTCTCAATAGCATCTGAGCAGTGAAATGCAAAGGGCGACACCTTTTGATATAGATTGCAGAGAGCTTGCCTTGTGTTCACACCGGGATGCACCACCTCAACCTCCAGGTGGGGGCCAATTAGCATTATTGGACAGAACTCACTGATTGCGATGTGAGGCAGCTGAACCACAGCTCTAGCTAGCCTCGGTCCCAGGCTTACTTATCTGCGAAAAGAAAAGCCTGGTCACAACGTAAGGCAGAGAAGCTATCGGCGGATGTATCCTCCGGAACATCCATCAGCTGTATTTCCCCCGGATACGATATTTTCTCAACCAATCACAACACTTGTTTCATTCGCAGAGAATGTAAACTGATTTGTAAAGCATCAACGTCATTTCCTTGGGCGATACTTCCGCTAAAATCCCACAATTTCCGATGATAGTCTTTTCAGCGTAGGTCTTGCCCAGGGTGAGCTCTAGCAGAGAAAAGTTTGGTGTGCAGTGTTGAGCCTTTTCTGTTCATGTGTGCGTCCATAGAAATGCAAGTGAGTCATAATTATGTTAGTTTCATGTTAAGATGTATATGTATATGTATATGTAATAGTTAATAAGCTAATAAGTATAATAGCGAAATAACTAATAGTGTAATAGCGGAATGAATGTAATAGTGTAATAGGGTAATACGTGTACTAGTGTAATAGGCTACTAAGCGTAATAGTGTAATAAGTAAGTAATAGGGTAATTTGTGTAATATTGTAATAGGCTAATACATGTAATAGTGTAATAGGGTAAGAAGAACACTATTACACATTACACTATGACAATATTATACTATTACACACATTACATTAGGACACTATGCCACTATTACACATATTACACTATGACTATCACTATTACACATTACACTGTGACACTAACTACACAGAATGAAAATATATGGCATGGATGCAACTGGGACGTATCCTCAGTGATGTCCCGCGAACATCATACCCCTCACTCGGGTGACCCAGCCGGGGTGATCAAGTCCCGGTAGCTGCCACACAATCCGTTGGAACCACTCCAAAACTACTATGCACTAGTATGAGAGGTACAAATCTGGCATGTGGAGGGACTAGGCTCTGTGGGTTAACTCCTGTCCGGGCCCCTCCTACGTCTCACCAGGCCCACTCCTGCTCTCACCAGGAGTACAGCTAGGACCTGTGCATTGCACCAGACACACATATTACCCTATTACCTTATTACACATTACACTATGCCACTATTACACATTACCCTATTACACTCATTACACTATTACACTTATTACACTATTACAACATATTACCCTATTACACTATTACACATATTACCATACCAACATTATGATTATGAAATATGATTGATTATTTCAAAGGGCCACTAATGACACAATATTTGGATATCTTTGTCTGGGAAAATAAATCGGGATTAAATGGGTTAAGACAGTATGAAATTGCAGCCTTTTTCTTTTTACTCCAAGACAACTCCAAAATACCTAAAGGCCTTTTCACACCAATAACACTGTGAATAGATTATACTACTTGTGATCAAGTATGCAGGAGTGACATTAATACTTCTACAGTATGGCCCATATTCCATTAAACTAGAGACCTTATATAACGAAGCAATGTATGTACTTGCCACTAATAAAATCCACAGCACTGATAGCCCCTCAACTCCTCTCGGGTTGTCTTCTGTGTGTGTGTGTGTGTGTGTGTGTGTGTGTGTGTGTGTGTGTGTGTGTGTGTGTGTGTGTGTGCGCATGCGCGCAGATTAATTTGCATAGCTCTATCTTCCACCGACTGACTTTGTCCCCATAAATTTGCAGCATCAGTGCATTTAACAAATCAGTGATTGGATGTGCCAAAATGTCCTTTAACTAAATGAAAACAGAGATAATTGCCTTGGGTACAAAGTAAGAAAGTAGGAAAGTTATATGTTGACCTTGACTCCCTGTCTTTGAAGGCGAAAAGGCAAGCCTAAAAAAAAGTGCAATTGTAGTTTTGGATCTAAAATCACATTGCTATATCAAGTCACAAGAAACAAAGTCAGCCTATCATCTTAAGAATAATATTATAGCAAGAATTAGAGGATCCATGTCCAAGAATTGTTCAGCTTTCCTTAAAAAAAACTATCAGACAGCTACAACTCATTCAGAATGCAGCTTCTAAATTCTGACTAGACAGAGGAGTGAGTCACACACATTCACATAATATTGTTGCCTGTCTTTAAATCACTCACTTGGTTTAGGGCCAAAATATAACTGTCTGGGACTTGTTTTTTCATTATGTTTCTCTGATCATCTATCAATGCAGTTTACTAACTGTTGCCAGACTTAAAATATGGTGAGGTACCTCGCATTGTTGGGGAAAAAAACTATCCAGGGGCTCTATAAGGCTTCGGCCAACTCTTGCTATTTTAATGTTATGTTTATTCAGCTTTTTCTAGCACAGGACGTCATTTAAAAACGTTTTATTTTACTTTGTTTCACGCGGTTCAAGTCCCCATGCTGGTGTCGGTTTGAGCACGATACACACACATGTTCGCACATGCACACACATACGCATGCATGCACAATGAAATCAAATGAAATAAAGTAGCTAGTATTTGAAGCAGTTCATTATCAGGTGGTAGCAGAGTTGTGTAATTCAGCGATGCACCTTATTGGACCAACTTGATTTGATTTGATTTGATTGTATTAGACGTCAAGCAAGACAAACAAGTTACATTATGTTAATCAAGGATTAAAAAACAAACCGACTTATTTTCATTGTGGTCCTTGGTCTGTGACAAACAAATTATAATTATATAGAATTATAATTATAACTGAGGCATCTGCTCTGGCTGCTCATGTCTATGTCCTTATTTGAGTCATTGTTTTGTTTGGACTGCGCAGCTCTTTTCTGCGTTTGTTTTGATGTACCCTCTGCCGCCACAAGAAAGGATGAGCCTCACTCAGTTATGGGGATTTTCAGCTTTAAAAAAAAGACTGCATTGTAGGCATCCAGGGCTTATCTGCCAGTTTGCAACAATACAGCACTATTAAAGATACTGTAAGCTGGCTTTTCAGTCTCAATGGTCCTGAGCACACCATCGTGCAACACCAGCTCTCTCGGATTTAATTCTCATGCTCGTTGCTAATGTGGTCACATATCCCTTTCCCCATGTACTCCTGAGACTAGACTCCCATTTAAATACCGAAGTGAAATGATAAATCGCAGTGCCGTGAGAATCCATGCTGTAGGGTCCATGTCAGGCTAACGGACCAGTCACCTATGACCTCTGTCAGGGGATGTGCAGTGGAGAGCATTGGTGGGCTCCTAAATGATGATGGATTGCCAACTATGCAGCAGGAGAGCAGAAGCAACAGTAATTGTCAGGCGGTTGCCCATTCAAATAATTCAGAATGACTCACTGGCACACATTTGAAATGGATGGATTCTAATGCAAATAGCGTATAAATCTGGCCAAAGTATCTGTGATCTGTCATGGTTACTGACTACTGTGTGTGTGACAACCCGTATTTTTGGGGTGGTTTAGCTGGAAATAAGTGAGGAAAAACTTTTCACATCCAAAAATAATGACCCTGACACTGTGAATATAAAAAAGTATATGAATTCGGATTGTAGTATAGACTATTATATTCTATATACAGTAGACTATAATACAAAAAACTGTTCATTTGCGTTTTGTTTTGTAGAGACAAACTAACCCCAAGTAACCATATAGTCCGGTTTTGAAAAAGTCCTGTGCACTTCCGTTATACAATTGCAAACGGGTTCTCTATAAAATGCAATTGATTGCATCTCTGATGGTGCCTTCCCGAATTCTAGGCCTAGCATGGATGACGAATGGAGGAAAGAATTCGCTGTGAGAGGCAGCGGCAGACGGCGACAGTGAATGACAAAGCAAAATGCTTGTGAACAGGCTGTATAGTATACCGTTGTAAGCTGAAAGTGAAGACAATCTCAAGCATTGATGCACACATAACAGCACACATTGCATGCATTACATACAATAATGGGAATGTTCGTGGTGTGCATGCACACACACACACACACAAATGCACACACAAATGCACGCACGCACAAATGCACGCACGCGTGCACGCGCACACACCAAGGAATGTCCGTGCACACGCATACTGGTGTACATTCATAATGGTGATTTATTCATGGACTTTTACAGTCGTAGAAATGCTCCATTTTCTAATACATCTATTATTTAAAGATACAGTATAGGACCCTGTAGACATCACTCAACAGATTGTGGTGTAAAAAATGAATGCAAATGCGTGCGCGAGTGTGTGTGCGTTTGTGCGTGCGTGCCTGTGTGCATGCGCACACATAAATATGTCTGCATGTGGGAATGTACATGCATGCATGCATGCACGATGGTGTGTGCTTTGAATGCATGTGCACCCACCCATACATGCTTATTGCTCATGAGTAAGCATGTGAGAATGTGACACGCACGCACATGCACACCTCACTCCTTTGCCAGCCTCGACTAGTCCCAAACTCCCTTTGGTTATACTCTGTTCTCCAAGAATGTGTACAAACTTTCAGCTTTTTGGGCTTCTCTATAATAGATGACAATCACAACAGCTGCTCCCAAGCACACGCACTCCTCCGAGAGAGAGAACTCTGAGAGAAAGTGTGCGGCGGAGAGAGAGAAAGCGGCGGCGAGAGGACTTCCAGCACAGCTTCTATTTATAGGAAGACGTCTTGAGCTTTTGGGACCGCACCAGAATCATTTGCAAGCTCTTGTTTTATTGTCTCTGGCAGATGCGTATACCTGCATGGCCGGTCGGGCCAATCACGACCCTTTTTCTCTAATATGGGGGAGGTGTGATCGAGAGCAATTGAGGCATTTTCATAAACAACCAAGATGGCTGCACTGATGTGGAACACTGTTTATTCGGGCTATCGTGACAGTACTAAATTAACTGAATTTTACATTAACTCTAAGCGATACCAGGCTGGTGAAATATTGAAAGGGCATAATATTAACTCAAATGTGGGGTGCCTCGTAGCCTACAAAATATTATGCTAAGATGAGAGTTGGAATTTAAACTCATGTTACCCAGCAGGAGTGTAACCAACAAGCTTACCATAGGCCTACCTCTGTGAAACTTTGCTGCACGGACATGGATATTCTAGTCCATGGTCTTTGAAGGAGGAGGCTATACTCTCTCTCTCTCTCTCTATATATATATATATATATATATATATATATATATTTGTATACATGTGCGTGCATGCGTACGTGCCACAGGCATGACACTACACCATCAAATATATTCTCTGAATGCTGTAGCCTGTTTAAGAATGTCTTTCAGTCCTATGTCATACGTTTCATTTCTCTGATTGTGTGCAGGCCTGTCCAATTGACCTATAGCTAAGCCCCTCCCCAAACTTCTATGGCACAATCACAGCTAAGCATAACATGGGTTAGACAAACCTCTCCACCAATAGTTTTCCTATATAAAACACTGTTTAAAAAAATAAATGCCATACCCAAATGTTTTTCCAGTGCATATGGCAGGCCTTGTTGACGGATTTGGAAGAGATTTTGAAGGTCTGGTTCCAACAATGAACCCGTATATAATGTGTAAAATCCATTATATTTACATTGGAATGAATGAGCCCGGCTGGAAAGTGTCCAAGTGGGAGTGTCTAAGTGGGAGAGGCCGGGCCTTAGCTATAGATCCATTGGACTGTGCTCATTGACAACTCTACTTGAAAATTGAAAATGAACTTGAGAGGTTCCAGGCTAATTCACATTTGAGAATTGGGTCTGGTGATGTGTGGGCTAGACATTCGTGTCACACACACACACACACACACACACACACACACACACACACACACACACACACACACACACACACTCTGGAATGTAATCAAAGCTATTTCAAACAGCCAATGAACGCAAGTACTGATTAAGTGCCTTATCCTTACTTACTGACCCATCTCTAATGTGCCTGTTTGTGCCTGTCGTTGTTATGCTACTTGAGTCCAGATTGCGTCCGCATATGATCCATCTATAATTCCATTTCACGCCACCTTTCATCAAAAACACATCTCCCAGTTGCTACACTTCAACAGCATGCGTGTATCAAATCAGGGACGTGCAGAGAGTGTTAGAGGGGCAGCGGCTGAAATCCTGTTAAGAGGGCACTTTTGGACAAAAATAGCGAAAATAGCAGATCTACAACCTTAAGGTTGTAGATCTGCTATTTTCGGGGCGCAACCCAGCACTCTTTAACTAGTGGAGATGCGGTGTACGACATGGATTTCTAAACAAATTTGTTCAACGCAAAATACTGTGTTCAGGAGAAGCAATTCTGCTGAATGCTGCATGTCATGGAAGGAAAAGAGTGCCATTTGCATATCTTTAACCATGGTAAATGCTGCATTCAAGGTCTGGAAAGGGCAGGGGCTGAAGCCCCCTTTGATGTCTATGTGTGTACGTCCCTGGTATCGAATGCATGATAGGCCTAAGAGGTACACACCGGCTCCGACAGGGAACATACAATAGAAGACAACAGAGACAGCTGTTGTCTGCAGCTGTTGTGGTTGTTTCCGTAGATAATGCAACAAGTTGTGCACCGATACACTGAGGTGAGAGCAGTGTGAAGATAGGCAGGGAGGAGATAGTGCTTTCCTTGTTAAATTACACTTTCTGTCTATTCTGGCCATTCTGGCTGTTCCTACCTAATTCCCATGAGGCATTTAATGGACAAGCCTGACACCATGGTTCCTACTACGGTAAGGTGTTAACGACAAACACTGGAGAAAGGTTATACAACCTTTATCGTTTTGGTTGTACCATATTTTGAAAGCCAATACATAGCAGCAGCAACTGCCTTCATCAGCCTGATGACGGCCATTGTTGTCAATATAGCAGCCACTTTGTTTACTGGCTCTGGTTCCACAGATAGAAAGCCCATTCATGCATTTTTCACAAATGATACACATGTGAGTAAATGAACACCTATCCGTTTAAAAGCAGCTTTAAGCTAAGGCATGCAGGGTTTCCCCTTTAAAATGTACTCAATTATTCTGGTACTGTAGGATTGGAAATGCTTCAGGGGAAAGGTATGTTCATGGATGATATATGGCCAAAACCGTGACTATATTGTTGTGTCTCGATGGTTGAGCGCTACCCAACAGGTAACAGCATTCCCGGAGTAGGACAGAGACGGAGAGAAAGGAGAGCAGGGTGCCAGCCAGGGCATACCTCAGGTATATTTCCGAGAACGTAAGTATGCAGCAGGTATTATCAGGTAAATGTACCATCCTGAGATAATTTGCATGTTTTCACACCTCTTACCTAAAGCAATTTCAGTGTTTTTACCCAATGTGTGGGAGGGGGAACATCATTTGTTTAAGTGTGCCTTTGAAACTGGATGTGAAACACAAAACACTGATTTGAAACACACATACAAACCACAAATGTATAGAAAACACAGTTGTGATACACGGATATACAAAACACAGATGTGAAATTTGGATACAAAACACAAATGTGAACCTGTGAGTTCACTCATGTGAGTTGCGAATGTGAGTTGAGAAATCTGTGATCGTGACTGTGAGAGTTTTGAGACTGCATTCTGGCTCCATATGTGTGTGTCTTCCCCAGAACTGTCTCAATCGCCGGGGACACTGGAAATCACACGTTGTAATGAGAGTCACACAGGTTAATGAGGGCCTTCCCCTGGTGACCTGATCCCCTGGAAGAGTCTGCACTCTAATAGAGAGAACAAGGAAAATGAAGTGTCATAGATTTGGATCACACAGTTGCACAGTTAAGGTAGACTTTCGTGGTGACTGGCACACAGACCCAGGACACAGGTTGCCAAGTTTGATAATGTTTATTCACAATTTGCGGTTCACAAAATAAATTATAACGTTTCTTCTCTTTGTTGTAGGATTCTCAAAACAAGGCAGGTGAAACAATTCAACGTTATTTTTCTTTCTTAACTTTTTCTAGATGCAGGAGGAGTCGTCGTCGTCGCGGGACCTCGTCGCTGGACTTGAACGGTAGGTAGATATTTATACTCGGATACTCCAGTAGGTAGGGATTTCCAACAGGTGAGTACGGTATAGATAGGATTTTCCCCCACTCCAACACACTACTCTAACCAGTGCCCCCCCACTCCAACACACTACTCTAACCAGTGCCCCCCCCACTCCAACACACTACTCTAACCAGTGCCCCCCCACTCCAACACACTACTCTAACCAGTGCCCCCCCACTCCAACACACTACTCTAACCAGTGCCCCCCCACTCCAACACACTACTCTAACCAGTGCCCCCCCACTCCAACACACTACTCTAACCAGTGCCCCCCCCACTCCAACACACTACTCTAACCAGTGCCCCCCCACTCCAACACACTACTCTAACCAGTGCCCCCCCCACTCCAACACACTACTCTAACCAGTGCCCCCCCACTCCAACACACTACTCTAACCAGTGCCCCCCCACTCCAACACACTACTCTAACCAGTGCCCCCCCCCACTCCAACACACTACTCTAACCAGTGCCCCCCCACTCCAACACACTACTCTAACCAGTGCCCCCCCCACTCCAACACACTACTCTAACCAGTGCCCCCCCACTCCAACACACTACTCTAACCAGTGCCCCCCCACTCCAACACACTACTCTAACCAGTGCCCCCCCCCACTCCAACACACTACTCTAACCAGTGCCCCCCCACTCCAACACACTACTCTAACCAGTGCCCCCCCACTCCAACACACTACTCTAACCAGTGCCCCCCCACTCCAACACACTACTCTAACCAGTGCCCCCCCACTCCAACACACTACTCTAACCAGTGCCCCCCCACTCCAACACACTACTCTAACCAGTGCCCCCCCACTCCAACACACTACTCTAACCAGTGCCCCCCCACTCCAACACACTACTCTAACCAGTGCCCCCCCACTCCAACACACTACTCTAACCAGTGTCCCCCCACTCCAACACACTACTCTAACCAGTGCCCCCCCACTCCAACACACTACTTTAACCAGTGCCCCCCCACTCCAACACACTACTCTAACCAGTGCCCCCCCACTCCAACACACTACTTTAACCAGTGCCCCCCCCACTCCAACACACTACTCTAACCAGTGCCCCCCCACTCCAACACACTACTCTAACCAGTGCCCCCCCACTCCAACACACTACTCTAACCAGTGCCCCCCCACTCCAACACACTACTCTAACCAGTGCCCCCCCCACTCCAACACACTACTCTAACCAGTGCCCCCCCACTCCAACACACTACTCTAACCAGTGCCCCCCCACTCCAACACACTACTCTAACCAGTGCCCCCCCACTCCAACACACTACTCTAACCAGTGCCCCCCCACTCCAACACACTACTCTAACCAGTGCCCCCCCCACTCCAACACACTACTCTAACCAGTGCCCCCCCACTCCAACACACTACTCTAACCAGTGCCCCCCACTCCAACACACTACTCTAACCAGTGCCCCCCCACTCCAACACACTACTCTAACCAGTGTCCCCCCACTCCAACACACTACTCTAACCAGTGCCCCCCCACTCCAACACACTACTCTAACCAGTGCCCCCCCCCACTCCAACACACTACTCTAACCAGTGCCCCCCCACTCCAACACACTACTCTAACCAGTGTCCCCCCACTCCAACACACTACTCTAACCAGTGTCCCCCCACTCCAACACACTACTCTAACCAGTGCCCCCCACTCCAACACACTACTCTAACCAGTGCCCCCCACTCCAACACACTACTCTAACCAGTGCCCCCCACTCCAACACACTACTCTAACCAGTGTCCCCCCACTCCAACACACTACTCTAACCAGTGCCCCCCCACTCCAACACACTACTCTAACCAGTGCCCCCCCCCACTCCAACACACTACTCTAACCAGTGCCCCCCCACTCCAACACACTACTCTAACCAGTGTCCCCCCACTCCAACACACTACTCTAACCAGTGTCCCCCCACTCCAACACACTACTCTAACCAGTGCCCCCCCACTCCAACACACTACTCTAACCAGTGTCCCCCCACTCCAACACACTACTCTAACCAGTGTCCCCCCACTCCAACACACTACTCTAACCAGTGCCCCCCCACTCCAACACACTACTCTAACCAGTGCCCCCCCACTCCAACACACTACTCTAACCAGTGCCCCCCCACTCCAACACACTACTCTAACCAGTGCCCCCCCCACTCCAACACACTACTCTAACCAGTGCCCCCCCACTCCAACACACTACTCTAACCAGTGCCCCCCCACTCCAACACACTACTCTAACCAGTGCCCCCCCACTCCAACACACTACTCTAACCAGTGCCCCCCCACTCCAACACACTACTCTAACCAGTGCCCCCCCACTCCAACACACTACTCTAACCAGTGCCCCCCCACTCCAACACACTACTCTAACCAGTGCCCCCCCACTCCAACACACTACTCTAACCAGTGCCCCCCCACTCCAACACACTACTCTAACCAGTGCCCCCCCACTCCAACACACTACTCTAACCAGTGCCCCCCCCACTCCAACACACTACTCTAACCAGTGCCCCCCCACTCCAACACACTACTCTAACCAGTGCCCCCCCCACTCCAACACACTACTCTAACCAGTGCCCCCCCACTCCAACACACTACTCTAACCAGTGCCCCCCCACTCCAACACACTACTCTAACCAGTGCCCCCCCACTCCAACACACTACTCTAACCAGTGCCCCCCCACTCCAACACACTACTCTAACCAGTGCCCCCCCACTCCAACACACTACTCTAACCAGTGCCCCCCCACTCCAACACACTACTCTAACCAGTGCCCCCCCACTCCAACACACTACTCTAACCAGTGCCCCCCCACTCCAACACACTACTCTAAACAGTGCCCCCCCCCCCACTCCAACACACTACTCTAACCAGTGCCCCCCCCCACTCCAACACACTACTCTAACCAGTGCCCCCCCCACTCCAACACACTACTCTAACCAGTGCCCCCCCACTCCAACACACTACTCTAACCAGTGCCCCCCCCACTCCAACACACAACTCTAACCAGTGTCCCCCCCAGTGCCTGTAGCCTATAGGCACTGTATGGCACCTGCTGTGTGAGTCTAGATGGAAATCCGGTAAAAACATTCATGTTGTATCTTCTTTGTTGTGTTTGTGTTGAGATTGACAAGGCTTTCCCCAGGAGCCCACAGAAGCACACATTTGAGTTAAAAAGGTTCACTTTATGAACCAAAGGTTGTTGTTTTTCTGTGCAGGACTGGCATTGTCTACAACAGAGACCTGACAGCATTCTGCCCCCTAGTGACTTAATTTGGGGAGGGGCTAAAAAGGAGGAAGGAAGAGAGTCTGAGTCTGAGAGTAAGAGAAAAACAAGTGAAAACAGAGATGTTTATGAATTAAATAACCTGGTAAATGTTGTCACCAAATGAAGAGCCAGGGATTAATATCAGTGTGGTTTCACTTAGTATTTCTACCATAACTAGCTGACATTAATAACAACAAGATGGACTGTGGCTGGTCAACTAACACACTAGCCTGGAGGAGAAGAGAGTGAGAGACATTCCAACAAGTTTCTGAGTGAGTATAGATGCTATCTGAGAATTGTAATGACATGGACATTTTAGTTAAAGTGATGCCCGGCCGTCGGGAGCCCCCTCAAACACACCACCAGCCTGGACATAAGGAATATATACACACAACTTTGGGGCAACACTTCATATTTACCCTGCTCTGTAACCAACAACCAACTCTCTCCACTCAACTTAGGTTGAACAGTGCATCAATTAATGTACTGTACGTCATCATAACTCATAAGTACTTAGACAGGTTCATTAGTTACCTGGTATTTAAATGTACAGATACAATTATGTTGCAGATTAAACTTTCGCATAGATTCCATAGATGGCTTCACAGACTTGTTTGACAGTTGTGTTGGATTCATGTTAATGTGTATTTTCAAAATGTCACCAATATGTACTGTACGTACACAGACAAATGTGTCCTGGCAAATGTTAGATTTTTTGTTTTACATTATAATTTGATTTTAAGACCCAAATACTGAATGTCAGTCTCCAGGATTTATTCAGAATATGTTTGACACTGATTTACTATGACACTATGTATGGCACATTAGGAGTCCACTTGGATAGTGGTTCTCTAACTTTTTTATTTTCAAGGAGCCTCATAACTCTGTCTGAGTGTGTACAAATGTAACCAAATGGACTTGTAAGGGTATTTGGTTCCATCTGTACACTCTCAGAGTTACAGAAGCTCTTTGTGTTTCTGGTGAGATTCCTTTAGTTTAGTATTTTTCAACCATGGTTCATGTTTTAGGCTGTTTGAGAGAAAGTAAAAGATGAGTGTTATTTTGTTTTAATTTTGTTACCTCCAGGATGTTTTATTGCAGGTATGTTTATTGGCTTTTAATTACTTTGTGTAAAGCAGTGGTTCGCAACCAGTGGTCCGTATGTCCGGTCCTTGAGGAGTTTTCAGGTGGTCCCCAGCTAAATTACCGGTATACGCAAATGGACCCTTATAGTCTATCTATAATCTTTAAGAGAGTGTAACGAAACCAAATGGACTCTAACGGGTCAATTGGCCTTGGTTGAAAACAACTGATGTAAAGGAAAACAATATATAAATTGAACATTTTTCCACAACGACTTATGGGCAGCCATATTTATTGGACGAGGCTGCAGGAACGTCACACGAATTCATGGTGTCCTTGTGTTGCTATTTGTGCCATTGTCATGGACCAGTGTCCCGGAAAACCTTGTTATCTCCTCAACAGTCCGGTAGACACAGAAAGACAAAGCAGGTTGTCAGCAGAAAGCTAAGGCTTTTTCTTCCTACTTTTTTTTTTTAAGCATATTTCCTCCAGGGGTTGGTGAATCAGCCTAATTAGTCTCGGAATGATGAAGGCGAAACAAAAACGTGTTCAAAAAACGTGTTCAAAAACAAAAATGTTCAGCGTCTTCAGCCTGTTTTTCTTTGTTTTTATTTCTCACAGAATCATATTCAAACAGGGCAAAATGTTCTTTGTGGTATTATTTTTTTGCTTTCTTATTCCCCGCACAATTATTCACACTAAATGTTTCACTATCATTCGCCTTAATGGTTTCTTGATGCCAGAACTAAGGAAATAAAAACAATATTCCCTTGGCCAGCTTGACCCACTCAACC
Source organism: Protomyctophum parallelum (assembly GCF_964188405.1). Classification (NCBI taxonomy): domain Eukaryota; kingdom Metazoa; phylum Chordata; class Actinopteri; order Myctophiformes; family Myctophidae; genus Protomyctophum; species Protomyctophum parallelum. The sequence continues at coordinate 13,450,353 of NC_139715.1, read as the reverse complement.
CACTGATATTCTGTATACGGTTACTTATATGAATCAATAGTGCATTCAGCATTCACTGCACAGTGTGATACCCGCAGTTAACTTCACTGGTCGATACCATAAAGCGTATATGGTATATTACAACTAAACAAAAAACAAATAAAACTAAACTCCTAAACTAGACCCAAGCTTTCTGTCTGCATTTTTTTCAACTTAGTCAACTTATTGAATGTCATGATCTGTGGGGCAATTTCAGTTTGTGTTTTTACATAATGTGTGACTATCTGCCCCCTTTTGGCTCTATGATCACTCATTCATCACAATTTATAAGAATAGCAAAGAAAGAAAACACTCTCTCAAAATATAAAAATGTTTACGTGTACAATTATAAAAAAGTGTTGGTGCTGTGTGTGTGTGTAGGATGTGTCGAAATAATGTCAATAATGTGTAGTGCGTGCGTGCATGTGTACAACAGGCAGGGGACAGGCAATATATCATTAGTGTCCATTGTTCATAAGCCTGGTGTAAAAAACCTTCTGGTCCGTGGCTTCAGGCTGCGGCACCGCTTCCCAGATGGTAGTAGCTGAAACTCCATGGTTTTGGGGTGACTGGGGTCCTCGATAGTCCTACAGGCTTTACCGACTGTAAAGCCCGGATAATGGATATATATCCTGGATGGAGGGAAGGTTGCATTCCACTGAAGCTGTGGGTCGTCCATATAGGGTACACCACCCCTCTCAGGGACGTGCACACATAGACATCAAAGAGGGCTTCAGCCCCTGCCATTTTACCCATCTATAAAATAACTGCCCTCTCCAGACCACGAATGCAGCATTTACTAATGGTGAAAGAAACGCAAATGCCACTCCTTTCCTTCCATGCCATGCCCGAAGGCAGCATTCAGAATAGCTTTTTTCCCCTCCGAAGTCTCCTGAACACACTTGGAACAAATCTGTTTAGAAATCCATGTCGTTACACCGCATCTCCAGTAACTAAAGAGTGCTGGGTTGAGCCCCGAAAATAGCTGATCTACAAGCTGCGACGCGTTGTGAGCTTGTAGAGCTATTTTTCTCACAGGATTTCAGCCCCTGCCCCTCTTAACACTCTCTGCACGTCCCTGACCCCTCCGCTGTACTTTGGGGCTGTGCTTTGCTGATCAAGTGCCAGGCGGTGATGCATCCAGGAGGATGCTCTCAGACTCCCAGGGTGCCGCTGTGTGGAAGGTCCGTATAGGATCTTGGGCGACCATGCCAAACGTCTTCGGCTGCTGTGCTTTTATCACCACATATATAGCTTAGTGTGCTCGTCCCAGGAGAGGTCAACCTGTGGTCTGGACATCGAAGAACTTGAAGCTGCTGACTCTTTCAAAGCCCCCCGTTGATGGTGTGATGCTATCCAGTGATGCTGTGCAGTGTCATTTTGTTGACTTCTCACCTGCACAAAATCGTACTTTGATTCTTCAAGTTTAACCATAGTAGAAGTAGATCAGGAAGACCATTTCCAAGTTATTAAACTCTAAACATGCGAGCACACACGCATGTAATTGTTATAGTATATTTGTACTGCTATTCCTGTTATTTTATTTATGCTTTTTCTCATGGTGCTGCAAGATACCCAATAACTTAAGGGAACATCATAATAAATAATCAGCACATTATGGCTGAGTAATCAACAGGATGACATTTCATTATGAAACATGCCATAGTTTATGAGCAGTAATATAAATTGTTGACAGTGATTCTCATTCCCTTCCTCCATTGTATGGCATGCTCATCAACCATATCCAAGGTTAAGTATCTTCTTCATTGAGCTTGAAATCTTCTACTTATTGTTCATGTTTTCTTAAGCCACATTAGCCAGCTCTGAGAGGCAAAGAGGCATTCCCAGGCCAGTGTGGAGACCTATAATCCCACCACCTGGTCCTCAGTCTGCCCTATATGGCTTCTTCCCAGCTGGGTGTGTCTGGAAGACCTCCGGGATGTGCCCAGGAGGCGTCCTTATAACAGACGTCTGCTCCACCTCAACTGGCTCCTTTTCTATTCGCAAATGAGCAGCAGTTCTGCAGTGAGACCCTCATAGATGACTGAGCTTCTAATGACATCCCTGATATTAGGGAGGTGCCATGCAGCCACCCACCAGAGACCACCCAACATGGGCCACTTGTATCTGCGATCTTGTTCTTTCAGAATCGGTCGTGACTCACAGTGCTTGACCGACCGTCAACATTCTGAGTGAAAGTATGAATTTTAAGATTTGTCTTTTCTGAAGTTTCTTTTCTGCCTTTATTGATAGTTTCAAGTGAACATTGACAGGAAAGAGGGAGAGAGAAGGGGAGAGACACGCAGAAAAGGTCGTCATGAACGGGACTTGAACATGCGACACGCTGTCAGGCCAGAGCCTATATGTGCCTGGACCACTAGGCCACCGGGCGCCCCCAAAGTATGAATTTTATTTAAAAATAAATAGAATCAAAGGAAGGTAATGTTCTCTGTGCGTTCATGTGTGCCTGCGCGTGTTTATGAATAGTATGCTTTTATATAATTTAGATTATATAATGTTGTAATTGCCCCATTGCCATGGGTCCCATTATATTTAAAAAAAAACATGATTTAAATAGTATAGGTATAGTATAGGTACATATTCAGTAGAATATATCTAGCAGCATATGGCAAAAAAAATTACAGTATCGCACTGCATGGTTTCAAAATAATGAATGACATGAATTGATTAATTGGACGGACGGACGGACGGACGGACGGACGGAAAGACAGACAGACAGACAGACAGACAGACAGACAGACAGACAGACAGACAGACAGACAGACAGTACTTTTTTAATGTAAACATCAGACTGTCAGACACAATATTCGGAACCTCAGTTTACATTTTAACGAGGTAAAAATGGCCCACAGATAAGCTCCATTTGCAGCTGCTTTCTGCGGATTGCATTAGTGTTCCTGAACGAGTCCGACACATGCCAGCATCTAATAATTCCACGCATGCTGGAGTCATATGTTCCGCTTTCATTTGCCGGTAAACACTCAAAAATGCTGTTTACAAGTACACACACTGCCGGAAAGTGGACGGTGAGGGCATCAGAAGTGGGCGTCCCTGAATAAAGCCAATTATCGGTTTTGACACAGCAAAATCTGTAGGAGGCATCTAGACCTATACATGCAAAACCTAAGTGGAGTAAAGAACTGTGATGTAATGTTCCCCGAGCAGAGACATCTCACAGTTGCATTATTCAAGTGCAAAATAGCAGGAGGCTATTTTTAAAATAGGGTGAGGTCCTATAATTGGCCTCATCCTAACTGTGGACCGGCATTACGACTGAATGTTTCCCCATGGTGTGTGTTTCCAGGGGGTTACAGCGAGGACCGCGGAATGCAAGGAGCCGTGATAGAAATAAGCAGGGGATAGGAGGAGGCAGTAGCCTGGGCTTAACTAAGAGCACATCACCAATCACGTAGCTCTGTGTGAGCTCGGTCAGCAGTGGTGTTACCCATGCTGAGCGGGGACCAATCATAGGAAGATAACCTTTAGCGACCGTCCCTGAAAATCTGGACCTATCCTATACGACAGCCACCAGAGGAGAAGGGCTCCAAAGTGATGTTGTTTCAGGGACCCCCCCAGAAGCAAAGATTTGAGTTAAAAACGTTCGTTCTGAATAAATATATATAAAAATTTTGCTCCACATTTTCATGATTTGTCAGCTTTGTCCCCATGTCCCAACCTGTGTGACTATGTCCCGATGTGTAGACCACCAATAGGGGGTGCTATTGGTAGGGGGTGCTATACCACTCGCTTCAGACTGGTCTGATTTTTCAAAAATAGCAGACCTACAAGCTTGTATTATTTTACCTATGAAAGCCATTTATTTTTTAGAAGGCGCCACTCGGTGGCGTGTTATGAGCTTAGATCTGATATTTTTCAATAGCTATATTATAACAATGATTAAAACACCAAAAGGGGTTCCCGCCCAAAATGGGATAATTGCTATCCTACATTTTATGGCCCAGACGAAATCCATGGGGTTTCAGTAAAGGGACTATGACTTAATTTTTTTCCTTCATTCCCAATTACCACGTCCCCATTGTTGTGTGTTAAATGTATGCAAGTAACAATTAAGGGCAGAATGACTCGTCTCTCCTAATCCAGGGCGCTTCGTGGTTTTGAACTGATCGATATACTAGCGCTTCATTTCTGTTCCTCATCCGCCTCTCCCGCAAAATATGAACGCTTTTTGGATCATATATCGTATAAATTAAAACGATAGCAATGTAAGTTAGCAATGTAAAGCAAACTTCTTTTAGCGGATTGATTCCGGGTCATGGGTTTCAGAGTAAAAGTCTTTCCGGCACCATAGACTCCTATTTTGAAGGAATCCCGGCACCGATTGTGTTTAACCTTCCTTAATATCATGCTTTTAAATTGTGCACCAGAGCCTGGCAATCCTAATAAACTCAACAAAGTCAAACTCAATAAACCCAACGTTTGCGTTTTAGACAGCTTGCCTCCTTCTGGGCCACACGGTACAACATGTACAAACAGCTTATGTTCCTCATTGAAGATTCCACTCACAGAAAAAAATAAAAGCAAACAAACACGTTGCTCTATTCACTGAATTATGTACACATTCTAGATTTAAGCAGAATTTCCCGGCAACAACAGCACATGTATACCGTATGCCTCTCGGTATAAACATCCTACCTAATATCAGAGTGGAGAGTTCTTTCGCATTGTGATTTCAGTGCAAGCTGTTTGATCAGGCCAGGAGGGCAAATCCTCCACACTGTTTCCAACTTGTTGGAGTGGAGCTCTCAACCAGTTCACACAGGGCTGTGTGGGTGGAATTATTTAATCAGGGCATCTGCACAGATTTTTTCTACAAAAAATTGCACTTTAAAAGTTGTAATTAAGCAGGAGGAAATGCCACCGCTAAACCCATATAGCATCTCTCTTTGCTCATTTGAAGAAAGATTTCATGTGGTAATTAATGTTCCCACTAGCTTTTGGCTGTGTGCTTATACGGATTCCTGAAGAATCAACATGCGCACACGCACGCAGTCGCACGCATGCATGCACGCACGCACACACGCATGCACGCATGCACGCTGCACACACATGAATGCACGCACGCTGCACACACATGCTTGCACTCACATGCACGCACTCACACACACGCACACGCACGCATGCTGCACACAGATGCATGCATGCACATGCACACACACACGCACGCATGCTGCACACAGATGCATGCATGCACATGCACACACACACGCACACACAGCGATCCATCGATGATCAGCAGAAAGCCTCCTACGGACAACATCCAAGTGGGGAACAAAATGGCTGGATTTAGAAGACATTTGTAGAATCAGTTCCCAGGTCAAAATGGGTTAACAGGGTTTCAGCCCCTGCCTCTCTAACACTCTGATAGGTCCCTGATATTGAGCCTATCAGGGACTCAATAGGTCCCTGATAGGCCTATTGAGGGCTTTTTTTCAGTCATTTATTTTCCTTCCATTGGAGTAGAGACTTTGGCAGGAGAACAAGTGCTGCCATAACAAGTGAAAGACTTGAGGAAATGATGGACTCTCTCGATGAAGAGAGAGATCACTATGAGTGGAGTGTGTCTGTGTGTGTGTGTGTGTGTGTGTGTGTGTGTGTTAGTTTTCTCTGGGAGCATCTGTCGGAGGGCTCTGGAGGAGCATGACTGCTGAAGCTTGGCCTGTTCCCTGCCTCGCTGGTTAACTTGTGCACACACACACACGCAGGCATGCACGCACGCACGCACACACACACACACAGTAAAGACGGCACACAGCACATGCACACCTGCTGCCAAGACTCCTGAGTAGTGCATGCATGACTGCCTTTGCGTGTGCTTGTTACACAAACATGTGCATGCATGCATGCATGCACGTGCGCGTGCACACACACACACACACACACACACACACACACACACACACACACACACACACACACGGCACACAGCACATGCACGCCTGCTGTCAAGACTCCTGAGAAGTGCATGCATGACTGCCTTGTGTGTGTATGTGTGTGCACGTGTATGCACATGCATGCATGTGTGTGTTTGTGTAACAAGCACACACACACACACACACACACACACACACACACACACACACACACACACACACACAAACGCCTGCACATTTTCTTCTTCCTACCCTCCATTACCCTTCTTTTCCATTCTCCTCTATCTTCCTCCATCACTCTCTCTCTCTCTCTCTCTCTCTCTCTCTCTCTACACCTCCCTCCTCTCTCTATCTGACCCCTTTTTCCTTTTTCTCTTCCTCCCCCTCCCTCCCTCCCTTCCTCCCTCCCATGTGTCAGGGCGATGTGGAGTCAGGTTGAATCAGGGCTGTGGGGACCCATGAGGCTGTTTGTTCCAGTACCCATCATCACATCACGTCCCATGCAGCCTCTGGCGCTCCTCCGGTCCGTCCGCGTGCAGCATGAGGACACCACACCTCACCTCACCCTTCCAACCGTCCACCCCGCAGACATCTGCACTGAACAGCGGCCACCGCCACTCCACTTTATTTGTGTGCGTGTGTGTGCGTGGCTGCGTGCGCGTGTGCGAGTGCACGTTTCGTCTCGGTGATAACCCAGACATCTTCACATCAGTGACAGCTAATATGACGTTGAGGTTGATGAAGAGTCCAGGGAAGTGTCTGTATTTTGACCTTTGACACTAGCCTAGAGGAAGCTTTTATATGACCAAGGTCATTAAATACCAACCACTTCTAGGCTACAGTTGTACTATCTCAGAGCTGGTCTATAGATGCAGACTGTCACTGCGCAAATACCATGGGATACGGATGTGTATATTATAGGAAACTCCTGTTAAACTTTCCAACAAACTCCCGAATTGTACCGTCACACCTGAATATTACCGTATATTACTGTATATACCTGCTAAACTTGAGGTTTACGGGCAAATCTACTGCCCATAATTGCCTGTTAACTCCTCTTTTCACGCAGTGTATAGGAGTGCACGTGTGACGGGGGTCAAGTGTTCTTTTTCTTTTTTTGTGTTTCCTAATGGCCTTATTATTTACCTGTTAATCAGTAATATTGTTTTCCCTTGTGTCCTTTATATTACTGTCTTAATGTGCTGTTGTGTTGTGTAATATCATTTATGGGTTGTGTTCTTGAACGTCCCCTTTAAGCCCTTAATTACCTGACCAGGGCCAGCCCTGTCAACGAGTGGGGTGGAGCTCCAGTGACTATAAATTGGGCCAGAGAATTCATTCAACAGAGAGACAGGAAAGGGAGAAGGCCTGCAGGAGTGGGTCTGTTGTGTGCGGACGATGGGACAGGAGGAGCTGTGCAAACTAACCAAGGATCTGGACCGGCAGATGAGACAGTGACAGAGGGGAAGCCAAATCACCGCAGCAGAGGGGCTAAGTTGCCACTTGCCCCTCTCCAAGCTAAGTACCCCCTCTGTGTCCTTCAAGTTGACCTTGACAACATACTGTCTGTAGCTGCCATTGTGGAGTGAGGTTATTGGGACTGGATGAACTGGCGGTGTGTCCATTGTGTGTTCACAGTGATGCTGAGAAGTTCCCTCGACCCCACCTGGCTGCCAAGAGACTAATTGCCCCCTTGCAAGTTGCACATTTTGAACAGTAATGTTTTAAGAGTTGTTGATTATTGTTTTGGTTGTTTGGTTAATTAGTTAGGTTGTTTATAGGATATAGGTAGGTTAGGCTTTTAGATTTTTCTATTGTATTTTTAATCGGCCATCTTAAAGTGCCCATGTATAGGACTAATAAAATCCACATTGTTTTGTACCAACGGTACCTTAGAACTGCTTCTGTTTCAGTTATTCCTGGGTTTCCTATGTTTAAATGCTCTTTTACCTGGTATAAGACTAGAACCTGTGTGCATCTTTATATTGAAGTTAAGAGTGTTATACAGAGGACCATCCTCATTAAAAAAGGTGGCGTAGTCGCAAACCAGCTTTATTGGGTTTCACAATTATGCACCCTGCACTTTTAACAGTCCACTTTGAATATATATATTGTGTTTCTCATGAAGTAATTCCATGCAAGTTCTATGTGACTCTAATCGGCCCGGGTCACACACGATTATGAAATGATGCCCGATATCCGGTCTCCGATTATTCGCAGGGTCATATCTGCCGATACCGATTCTGACCGATTCCTATATTATACAGAAGACCAAGATCAATAAATAATAGTATTTTTCCAGTGTCTGTTTTCACTATAGGCCTACTGAATGAGATGAGTACACAAATCAAATGTAGAATGTAGCCATTGACGGTCACATTATTATTGCATCATCTATATCGGTGAAAATAATCCAGATTATTTTGAGACCGATATGATGATGATGCTTTTAATGCCATACGCTACAGATTATATTGTGAATCTCTAGAAGACTATTGTTTTATATTTGGCAGCCAATAGGACATATACAGACTGGTGGTTGTTAGCAGTGGCGTGCACAGACATTTAGAGGGGCAGGTGCTCAAATGAAAAAAGGGCACCTTGTGCAGCGCGTGGAACCGGCTGGTTGCCTTAACCCATTTTGGGGCGGTAACCCATTTTGGTGTTAGCATTATGGTATGCTTTAGCTATTAAAAAATAGCAGATCTACAAGCTCATAGCGCGCCACCGAGTGGCGCGCTACGAGCTTGTAGGTCTGCTATTTTATTTATTTATCGAAGAACCACTGACATAGAAACGTATAGCTTTAGATTGTGAGGGCCTAAATAATATAGTAGACGCGTTTTTTATCAAGATTTGATCAATGTCACCGCATGGTCCACACACACATTAAGAAAGAAAATAAAACTTTTTTTTTAAAGAGCAAAATTGCCAAAAAGTGCTCTAGCACCCCCTAGTGTCTATCTGTGCACGCCACTGGTTGTTAGACGGTTCCAACAACGTGGGATGCCCAAAAAGGAGGCACAAAGGCTGGCAAAGAATTCTGCCGTCTCTGCTATATAGTCAGCAGCCACCACATATGGCGGAGACGCTGTTTCTTATACGCATAGCGTACTGAGTGACATGCTTATTGTGCCATGAAGACATCTGCCATGATTTTGCATTTACTTGCTGTTGTGTCCTTGTATGCTCTCCTTTATGTGGACATGAATAGGCCTATATCATAAGACAGCGAGTAATATCCTGGTGTTCTACCTGCCTACAGTGCCTCGGGTTGACTTGACAATGGTGCGTGCGTGTATAAGAAAGTAAACAGTAGTGCATCTCTGGTGTGCTACTGTCAAAAGCAGAGTCAATAATTCACTGAGACATTGTAGAATGTCTCATATCTTCTGCTTACTCTTTTACAGAAGCCTTACTGTACAGTATACCAGACATGGTGAATTTCTTTGTTTTGCCTTTGATACAATCTATATAAATTGCATTAAGAGAGAATGCATGCATGCTTTAGCCATGCCTCATCCACTTACATTCATGTACGTATAAAAGCATCGTTATTTGCACAAGGGAGTGAGTATATATAACTGTACAGTCAAATCTCTTATAACTTTCTTTCGAGGGGCTCCAATGTATGGCTTTTGTTTAGAGCACTTTTAAAAATAAATGTTTTGTTTAGATAAATTCATCTTCGGTTTATACAACACCAGTAAGATTTCCTAAAGGGCGAGGTCGGGTGCACGCAACCGCCTCGTTGACGGCAAACTGCTGGGCGAGCGCTGGCGCTTTGGCATGGGGGTCAGATCAACATGGAATGAATTCTGTACTGGCCATATAAGGAGCATGTCTTGAGTGTACAGGGTTTGATGAGGTCAGATCAACATATGGAATGTCAGAACAGGTCAGCTCCATATATGGAGATCTAAGGGTGGTAGCGGGGACATTCTCTTGAGTGTACAGGGTTTGATGAAGGCCGGGCCTAAATTTTAGGGCCTGTTGAGAACTCTAGTTTTCGCCGGGCGTGGCTGCACCAACTAGAAATGCACTCTGTGGAGGTGCCAACTTGCGCCTTGCACACAAGTAGGCAATACATGGCCTACTTGTGTGCAAGCAGAGCGCGCAAGTACTGCTACTATCTAATGTCTATTACAACTGCTGTTCTAAACTCTTTAGACCCGTTTATTGACCCTATACCAACCTTGAAACGTACCTTAGTTACGTCACCTGTATCTGCAGTGAATGAATGCAGTGAATGCCCCTCACTTCACACGAGTGTTTTTTATGTTACCGTGCAGCTGTTGAATTGGCTTTTACCTGCCAATGCTGTATTAATGTTGCACACCAAAGCGAGAGAGAGAGAGGGGGGAGGGGGATGAGTGCAATTGTGTCGATTTATCTTGGAAATAAAAAAGAATGCACACGTCTCTCGCTATAGCCTTTTTGATCTCCTTTGCCAGGACGGTATTCAAGCTGGATAAATGCATGCGGCTCCCTAGCAGCCCGACCGTCATAATCCCTCCCATGAACTCGCCCCCACACGCGGGTTTCGTCATCGTGACAAAGCATGACCGGGGGAACGGGAGCCGATTGAATTTCCAATTCTATACCTGGATTTTTCTTTCCTTTTTTTCCTTCTCTTCTCTTCATCCAGTTATGTGTGTCTGCCCACCGAACAACTGCAGGGGCCGTCGCTTCGGTACACTTCACTCGATCGGTTGCATGATGCATTTCTTTGCAACAAGCCAATGGATGGTGCACATACTATACCACCTGGACTGTTCTGCCAGAGGGGTTATGCTTGACTTTATACGTACGTCATACGGTGGCGCTGACTGAAAATAGCAGCCCTATAAATTGGAGATTAGCTATACTTTCGGGTACGCGACATCGGCGTACGAAAAGTATGAATCAGGCCTATAAGCTGTACACACAGAAGATAAATGCCTTTTTTTTCTTGGTGCAGTATATAGGCAGTTCTTGAAACTGCACAACTGGCCCATGCAGAATCACAACCCCTGAAGGAATAAGACCTCCTCCCGGCTTCTAGCTCCCCTCCTCCTCCTCGCCCCCCCTCGGGCTGTCTCAGCGTTCTCTAGCTGTCTCAATAAAGACAGCAGGGGGATGCTGGTAATACTAAGTGGAGTGGACTGCCTACACACGTGGAACGGAAAAACTCAGCTGTCTGACCAGTTCAGCGCCACAGTGAACTGTGTCGGGAGTCTGCTCTTCTTGTATTATGCATCACGGTCTATGTCTGCAAACTGTAGCCTACATGCCTGCCTGCACTTTTTTAGGCCCCCGGGCCGGGCGCTCGCTCGATCTTCCCAGGGTGGGCTATGCTAAATAAATGTAGTTTTAGCCCATCTGGAATGTGCCACGACAAGTGTCGGGTATAGGTCCTTTTGAGGCCGTCGAAATGGTCGCACTGTGCAATGAGTGTCTGTGAAACCAAAAGGTCAAAAAGTTACAGATGAGCTCATCTCAATCTTGTTATACCCAGAAGAAAAAGGCATGAAAACAAATGGCATACTAATACAGTAATTGAAGGAAGGAGTTTTACACTAAGAGACCAAATAACACACAATACTGGATGTATTAAGATGTGTAGCAGACCAATCTTAAAAGCTGACTTTCACGACATTATTTGCCTACAGACCTAAGTTGTGAGATCCAGACACCCACTCTGTGCTAATACATTTCAAAGAAATAACCTGTGGTGTGAGGCCGGGTCAAACGCTTTCACTGTGCAGCCCACATCTTGCTCTGAGCTCCTTGGTTTGCAGAGTGAGAAAACATTTGTATATATTTTTTGCTGTCCGTTTAATCATCTTTATTTTATATTATTTTATTTTGCAAAGGCTGTATTAGACCTGCGGCAATCTTTCTCACATTGTCAAAGATATATATATAACCTAATGAGCTGCCAGACCTTGAGTGCAAGGGCAAGTGATGGCAGCCATGGACTTTCAATGTAAGATCGATATTTCTGCAAATAGGTTGAACATATTATGGAAGGAAGAAGTACTCAGATAGTTATTAGTATTCTTTATTTATTTGTATTATGCCATTGACAATTAATTGGGAATTTACATCATTTGTTACGTCATGATGATGTACGAAGATAAGAGCGCCCAATAGTGTGGCTCAAGAGTAAAATCCAGACAGAACATTTTCAGTCCATCTAAATTCTAAAAGGTGGGTTAAATATAAGTCCCAGATTGTACTTTCCAGCCCAGCGTGGCTCAAAAGTTAAATCTGAGGTTTACAACACAAAGGTTACTGGTTCAAAACTCAAACAAAACTAATAATCAACAAAAAACTCAAAGAAACAAAGAACAACTAACAAAAAACTAAAAAATGAGTCAATAAAAAAACTGAAACAACAAATCAAACAATTAGAGGTTCAAACCTCTTGAAGAACATTTGCACTGTCCTTCTGAAAGGTGCAGTGTTTGAACCTCCTAAAGTGTGCATTGTTTTTTAACCTCCTAATGAAACTCCTAAAAAACCTCTAAATTCTGAAAGGTGGGTTAAGTGAGACATTCTCAACTGCATTACTTATGCCTGTGTGGCTCATGAGTAAAATCCAGTGTTTGTACACCGAAGGTTCTCAGTTCGAACCTGCCACAGGACATTTTCACTGTCCATCTAAATCCTGAAAGGTGGCTAAGTAAGACATTATCAACAGTATTACACATGCCAGTGTGGCTCATGAAATAAATCTTAGATTTACAACCAGAACAATTAGGGTTCAAGTCTTCTGAAAAACATTTTCACTGACGCTGTCCATTCTGAAAGGTGAGTGAAGTAAGACGTTCTCAACTTCATCACCTATGCCAGTGTGGCTCATGAGATAATCCTGGGGTTTATAAACAGAACATTCAGGGTTCAAGTCTCCTGAAGAACATTTTCACTGTCCATTCTTTATTCTGACAGGCTGGTTAAATATAAGTTCCCGATTGTACCTTACATGCCTGTGTGGCGCAGGTGATAAGCCTGGGGTTTATAAACAGAACATTCTGGGTTCAAGTCCCCTGAAGAACATTTTCACTGTCCATCTAAATTCTAAAAGGCTGGTTAAATATAAGTTCCCGATTATACCTTACATGCCAGTGTGGCTCAATAGATAAAAACTAGGCTTCATAAACCAAATGTCATAGGTTCAAACCTCAAAGAAAACCAATACTCAAACAAAAGGTCAAACAAAAACAAAAACCAAAAAAAAAAGAAAAAATCAACTGGAACAAAACAGCTGAAATAAAGTGTCATAAAAAAACTCAAATATCTCAATAAAAACTAAAAATAAACTGGTTCCATCAAATTAATGTGAAAAGTACAAAAATCACTTTGCTTAATATGTACATTTCTTAAGCTCCGCCCCCAGGAGGCAGGCTCATAAAGAAAATCCCGCCCCAGAGGCGGGTTCCCAAAAAAGATCCTCCCCCTCCCACCGGAGCCAAAAGAGGGCGTGAGGAGGGAGGCGGCCTGCCTCGGCACTTTGGCCTTAAAAAGCCAGAAAATGAAGGTTTGCTCTGAGCAAGATTCAAACCCACCACCTTCAGCTTGGGAGACCTATGCTTTCCTCTTGCGCCACTAGGCATTTCACACTAATAAGAATTTGGAGGTTGTATTTAAGGTTGAAGGCAGAGGTGACAGGTCAGGGGATTAAAATCCTTTTCAGACACCTCTACCCCTTGCCAGAATGATTGAATCTAAAGGTGATGATCAGGGTTCATGACGACTCAACTGAGATTTAGGTTATTGTTTAAAACCATCTGTGGGAACATTTTTACTCTGTTTCCCACATTTACTCTTTCATTGAGCAAACAAGATGTTTAGTTTGCCATAATGTAATTACATTGCATACCAGTTATTGTCATCTCTTACTCGTAGTCTTAGTTTTAGATGACCAAAACGTTTGCACTTTTAATCAACCAGAAATATAATTGTTTTGTTTAATATATTACTTTTGCTGTTCTCACTCCAGACTTTATTTAAACAATTAAGTTGGATATAAAGTTTTCAACTAGTTTCTCAAACAGTGCTGTGACCACAGCACTTCTTTGATAAGCTGAATAAAAAATAAAAAATAAACTACTTTAAAGTGAGAACAAATGCACTATAGCCTGTTTATCAAAACCTAAAGTGTTTGTGATTAGTATATATTTTTTTTACACTTACACATTTTTGTTAAAGAACATTTGCTGTTCTCACTTTAGACTGTTAAACGTCTTTAAAGTTTTCAACTCAAACAGTGCTGTTATGACCACAGCTCATCTTAGAATAGCTTATTTAATTTAAAAAGAAATACCACTTTATACACTCATGGCATGCAGCATGTCAATCAAATCAATTATAGGCTGAGCTCCATACTTGTGAACTGCATTCTGTTTTGAGCTAGTGACTCAAGGATACCTTTTTTAAATTGAATCCAACAAATTCCATTTCATGTATTTATTGCAACAAACACCAAACAATTAAATACAAAAACAAACAACAATTTGGGGTAAGAACAGGACTATGGAAATTGTATACATGTGACCATGGCAGAGTAAGAACAGCTCAGTAAATTCAACTTGATGGTATTCCATCTTGGGAATCCATTAAAAGTGCTAAGGTGACCACACTGTTGATGTGTTCCACAATGGCAAGAGTAGACAAGCCTATAAGTAGAACTCTGTTAGAACCACAATGGCGAGAGTAGACAAGTCTATAAGTTTCTCTGTTAGAACCACAATATGAAGGTACAGATCACAAAGGCAACATTTCTGCACATTTGGTCATCAACACTGATGTGTAGAGAAGGGAGGCCTGTGAAACATACATTAGGACCACCAAGTCCAAAAAGAATCAATGGCCTAAACTCAAAAAGTGCTAAAGCAATTACAAGCAGTTTCCTACTTTGCTCAGTCAGTGCAAACAAAGAAAGACCAAACAGGAAAGCTAGCATGGCCAGTAGGCTTTATAGGGGAGGGGCTAATCAGTGACTACTTACACCTGGGTAATTGGGGGAAAGGTTAAGTGTATGGTTATCAGAGGCATCTTCCATGCCTTTGTGGCATAAGTATAAAAACAAAGGTATATAAACCAAAAGTGATAGGTTCAAAACTCAAACATGACTCAATATTAAAACTAAAAGAAACAATACCATTGAAGATGTCAAACAACTCCAATTTATGAGTAAAATAATTTTCAACAAAAATGTACTGACTCAAAATGTATGTAATGTTCTCAACTGCATTTCTCATGCATATGTGGCTGAAGAGTAAAATCCAGAGTTCATTTCTGCGACAGAACATTTTCACTGTCCATCTAAATTCTAAAAGGTGGGTTAAATATAAGTCCCAGATTGTACCTTACAGCCCAGAGTGGCTCAAAAGATAAATCTGAGGTTTACAACCCAAAGGTGACTGGTTCAATACTCAAACAAAACTAATAATCAACAAAAAACTCAAACAAAACAAAAAGAAACTCAAACAAAACTAATAATCAACAAAAAACTCAAACAAAACAAAAAGAAACTCAAACAAAACTAATAATCAACAAAAAACTCAAACAAAACTAAAAGAAACTCAATCAAAACTAATACTCAAACAAAACTAAAAGAAACTCAAACAAAACTAACAAAAAACTCAAAAAATATTCAATATAAAAACTGAAACAACAAATCAAACAATTAGAGGTTCAAGCCTCTTGAATAAAATTTTCACTGTCCTTCTGAAAGGTGCAGTGTTTGAACCTCCTAAAGTGTGCATTGTTTTTTAACCTCCTAATGGAACTCCTAAAGAACCTCTATATTCTGAAAGGTGGGTTAAGTCAGACATTCTCAACTGCATCACTTATGCCTGTGTGGCTCATGAGTAAAATCCAGTGTTTGTACACCAAATGTTGCGAGTTCGAACCTGCCACAGGACATTTTCAGTCCATTCTTTATTCTGACAGGCTGGTTAAATATAAGTTCCCGATTGTACCTTACATGCCTGTGTGGCGCAGGTGATAAGCCTGGGGTTTATAAACAGAACATTCTGGGTTCAATTCCCCTGAAGAACATTTTCACTGTCCATTCTTTATTCTGACAGGCTGGTTAAATATAAGTTCCCGATTGTACCTTACATGCCTGTGTGGCGCAGGTGATAAGCCTGGGGTTTATAAACAGAACATTCTGGGTTCAATTCCCCTGAAGTACATTTTCACTGTCCATTCTTTATTCTGACAGGCTGGTTAAATATAAGTTCCCGATTATACCTTACATGCCAGTGTGGCTCAATAGATAAAAACTAGGCTTCATAAACCAAACGTCATAGGTTCAAACCTCAAAGAAAACCAATACTCAAACAAAAGGTCAAACAAAAACAAAAACCAAAAAAAAAAGAAAAGATCAACTGGAAGAAAACAGCTGAAATAAAGTGTCATAAAAAAACTCAAATATCTCAATAAAAACTAAAAATAAACTGGTTCCATCAAATTAATGTGAAAAGTACAAAAATCACTTTGCTTAATATGTACATTTCTTAAGCTCCGCCCCCAGGAGGCAGGCTCATAAAGAAAATCCCGCCCCAGAGGCGGGTTCCCAAAAAAGATCCTCCCCCTCCCACCGGAGCCAAAAGAGGGCGTGAGGAGGGAGGCGGCCTGCCTCGGCACTTTGGCCTTAAAAAGCCAGAAAATGAAGGTTTGCTCTGAGCAAGATTCAAACGCACCACCTTCAGCTTGGGAGACCTATGCTTTCCTCTTGCGCCACTAGGCATTTCACACTAATAAGAATTTGGAGGTTGTATTTAAGGTTGAAGGCAGAGGTGACAGGTCAAGGGATGAAAATCCTTTTCAGACACCTCTACCCCTTGCCAGAATGATTTAATCTAAAGGTGATGATCAGGGTTCATGACGACTCAACTGAGATTTAGGTTATTGTTTAAAACCATCTGTGGGAACATTTTTACTCTGTTTCCCACATTTACTCTTTCATTGAGCAAACAAGATGTTTAGTTTGCCATAATGTAATTACATTGCATACCAGTTATTGTCATCTCTTACTCGTAGTCTTAGTTTTAGATGACCAAAACGTTTGCACTTTTAATCAACCAGAAATATAATTGTTTTGTTTAATATATTACTTTTGCTGTTCTCACTCCAGACTTTATTTAAACAATTAAGTTGGATATAAAGTTTTCAACTAGTTTCTCAAACAGTGCTGTGACCACAGCACTTCTTTGATAAGCTGAATAAAAAATAAAAAATAAACTACTTTAAAGTGAGAACAAATGCACTATAGCCTGTTTATCAAAACCTAAAGTGTTTGTGATTAGTATATATTTTTTTTACACTTACACATTTTTGTTAAAGAACATTTGCTGTTCTCACTTTAGACTGTTAAACGTCTTTAAAGTTTTCAACTCAAACAGTGCTGTTATGACCACAGCTCATCTTAGAATAGCTTATTTAATTTAAAAAGAAATACCACTTTATACACTCATGGCATGCAGCATGTCAATCAAATCAATTATAGGCTGAGCTCCATACTTGTGAACTGCATTCTGTTTTGAGCTAGTGACTCAAGGATACCTTTTTTAAATTGAATCCAACAAATTCCATTTCATGTATTTATTGCAACAAACACCAAACAATTAAATACAAAAACAAACAACAATTTGGGGTAAGAACAGGACTATGGAAATTGTATACATGTGACCATGGCAGAGTAAGAACAGCTCAGTAAATTCAACTTGATGGTATTCCATCTTGGGAATCCATTAAAAGTGCTAAGGTGACCACACTGTTGATGTGTTCCACAATGGCAAGAGTAGACAAGCCTATAAGTAGAACTCTGTTAGAACCACAATGGCGAGAGTAGACAAGTCTATAAGTAGAACTCTGTTAGAACCACAATATGAAGGTACAGATCACAAAGGCAACATTTCTGCACATTTGGTCATCAACACTGATGTGTAGAGAAGGGAGGCCTGCGAAACATACATTAGGACCACCAAGTCCAAAAAGAATCAATGGCCTAAACTCAAAAAGTGCTAAAGCAATTACAAGCAGTTTCCTACTTTGCTCAGTCAGTGCAAACAAAGAAAGACCAAACAGGAAAGCTAGCATGGCCAGTAGGCTTTATAGGGGAGGGGCTAATCAGTGACTACTTACACCTGGGTAATTGGGGGAAAGGTTAAGTGTATGGTTATCAGAGGCATCTTCCATGCCTTTGTGGCATAAGTATAAAAACAAAGGTATATAAACCAAAAGTGATAGGTTCAAAACTCAAACATGACTCAATATTAAAACTAAAAGAAACAATACCATTGAAGATGTCAAACAACTCCAATTTATGAGTAAAATAATTTTCAACAAAAATGTACTGACTCAAAATGTATGTAATGTTCTCAACTGCATTTCTCATGCATATGTGGCTGAAGAGTAAAATCCAGAGTTCATTTCTGCGACAGAACATTTTCACTGTCCATCTAAATTCTAAAAGGTGGGTTAAATATAAGTCCCAGATTGTACCTTACAGCCCAGAGTGGCTCAAAAGATAAATCTGAGGTTTACAACCCAAAGGTGACTGGTTCAATACTCAAACAAAACTAATAATCAACAAAAAACTCAAACAAAACAAAAAGAAACTCAAACAAAACTAATAATCAACAAAAAACTCAAACAAAACAAAAAGAAACTCAAACAAAACTAATAATCAACAAAAAACTCAAACAAAACTAAAAGAAACTCAATCAAAACTAATACTCAAACAAAACTAAAAGAAACTCAAACAAAACTAACAATCAACAAAAAACTCAAAAAATATTCAATATAAAAACTGAAACAACAAATCAAACAATTAGAGGTTCAAGCCTCTTGAATAAAATTTTCACTGTCCTTCTGAAAGGTGCAGTGTTTGAACCTCCTAAAGTGTGCATTGTTTTTTAACCTCCTAATGGAACTCCTAAAGAACCTCTATATTCTGAAAGGTGGGTTAAGTCAGACATTCTCAACTGCATCACTTATGCCTGTGTGGCTCATGAGTAAAATCCAGTGTTTGTACACCAAATGTTGCGAGTTCGAACCTGCCACAGGACATTTTCAGTCCATTCTTTATTCTGACAGGCTGGTTAAATATAAGTTCCCGATTGTACCTTACATGCCTGTGTGGCGCAGGTGATAAGCCTGGGGTTTATAAACAGAACATTCTGGGTTCAATTCCCCTGAAGAACATTTTCACTGTCCATTCTTTATTCTGACAGGCTGGTTAAATATAAGTTCCCGATTGTACCTTACATGCCTGTGTGGCGCAGGTGATAAGCCTGGGGTTTATAAACAGAACATTCTGGGTTCAATTCCCCTGAAGTACATTTTCACTGTCCATTCTTTATTCTGATAGGCTGGTTAAATATAAGTTCCCGATTGTACCTTACATGCCTGTGTGGCGCAGGTGATAAGCCTGGGGTTTATAAACAGAACATTCTGGGTTCAATTCCCCTGAAGTACATTTTCACTGTCCATTCTTTATTCTGACAGGCTGGTTAAATATAAGTTCCCGATTATACCTTACATGCCAGTGTGGCTCAATAGATAAAAACTAGGCTTCATAAACCAAACGTCATAGGTTCAAACCTCAAAGAAAACCAATACTCAAACAAAAGGTCAAACAAAAACAAAAACCAAAAAAAAAAGAAAAGATCAACTGGAAGAAAACAGCTGAAATAAAGTGTCATAAAAAAACTCAAATATCTCAATAAAAACTAAAAATAAACTGGTTCCATCAAATTAATGTGAAAAGTACAAAAATCACTTTCCTTAATATGTACATTTCTTAAGCTCCGCCCCCAGGAGGCAGGCTCATAAAGAAAATCCCGCCCCAGAGGCGGGTTCCCAAAAAAGATCCTCCCCCTCCCACCGGAGCCAAAAGAGGGCGTGAGGAGGGAGGCGGCCTGCCTCGGCACTTTGGCCTTAAAAAGCCAGAAAATGAAGGTTTGCTCTGAGCAAGATTCAAACCCACCACCTTCAGCTTGGGAGACCTATGCTTTCCTCTTGCGCCACTAGGCATTTCACACTAATAAGAATTTGGAGGTTGTATTTAAGGTTGAAGGCAGAGGTGACAGGTCAAGGGATGAAAATCCTTTTCAGACACCTCTACCCCTTGCCAGAATGATTGAATCTAAAGGTGATGATCAGGGTTCATGACGACTCAACTGAGATTTAGGTTATTGTTTAAAACCATCTGTGGGAACATTTTTACTCTGTTTCCCACATTTACTCTTTCATTGAGCAAACAAGATGTTTAGTTTGCCATAATGTAATTACATTGCATACCAGTTATTGTCATCTCTTACTCGTAGTCTTAGTTTTAGATGACCAAAACGTTTGCACTTTTAATCAACCAGAAATATAATTGTTTTGTTTAATATATTACTTTTGCTGTTCTCACTCCAGACTTTATTTAAACAATTAAGTTGGATATAAAGTTTTCAACTAGTTTCTCAAACAGTGCTGTGACCACAGCACTTCTTTGATAAGCTGAATAAAAAATAAAAAATAAACTACTTTAAAGTGAGAACAAATGCACTATAGCCTGTTTATCAAAACCTAAAGTGTTTGTGATTAGTATATATTTTTTTTACACTTACACATTTTTGTTAAAGAACATTTGCTGTTCTCACTTTAGACTGTTAAACGTCTTTAAAGTTTTCAACTCAAACAGTGCTGTTATGACCACAGCTCATCTTAGAATAGCTTATTTAATTTAAAAAGAAATACCACTTTATACACTCATGGCATGCAGCATGTCAATCAAATCAATTATAGGCTGAGCTCCATACTTGTGAACTGCATTCTGTTTTGAGCTAGTGACTCAAGGATACCTTTTTTAAATTGAATCCAACAAATTCCATTTCATGTATTTATTGCAACAAACACCAAACAATTAAATACAAAAACAAACAACAATTTGGGGTAAGAACAGGACTATGGAAATTGTATACATGTGACCATGGCAGAGTAAGAACAGCTCAGTAAATTCAACTTGATGGTATTCCATCTTGGGAATCCATTAAAAGTGCTAAGGTGACCACACTGTTGATGTGTTCCACAATGGCAAGAGTAGACAAGCCTATAAGTAGAACTCTGTTAGAACCACAATGGCGAGAGTAGACAAGTCTATAAGTAGAACTCTGTTAGAACCACAATATGAAGGTACAGATCACAAAGGCAACATTTCTGCACATTTGGTCATCAACACTGATGTGTAGAGAAGGGAGGCCTGCGAAACATACATTAGGACCACCAAGTCCAAAAAGAATCAATGGCCTAAACTCAAAAAGTGCTAAAGCAATTACAAGCAGTTTCCTACTTTGCTCAGTCAGTGCAAACAAAGAAAGACCAAACAGGAAAGCTAGCATGGCCAGTAGGCTTTATAGGGGAGGGGCTAATCAGTGACTACTTACACCTGGGTAATTGGGGGAAAGGTTAAGTGTATGGTTATCAGAGGCATCTTCCATGCCTTTGTGGCATAAGTATAAAAACAAAGGTATATAAACCAAAAGTGATAGGTTCAAAACTCAAACATGACTCAATATTAAAACTAAAAGAAACAATACCATTGAAGATGTCAAACAACTCCAATTTATGAGTAAAATAATTTTCAACAAAAATGTACTGACTCAAAATTTATGTAATGTTCTCAACTGCATTTCTCATGCATATGTGGCTGAAGAGTAAAATCCAGAGTTCATTTCTGCGACAGAACATTTTCACTGTCCATCTAAATTCTAAAAGGTGGGTTAAATATAAGTCCCAGATTGTACCTTACAGCCCAGAGTGGCTCAAAAGATAAATCTGAGGTTTACAACCCAAAGGTGACTGGTTCAATACTCAAACAAAACTAATAATCAACAAAAAACTCAAACAAAACAAAAAGAAACTCAAACAAAACTAATAATCAACAAAAAACTCAAACAAAACAAAAAGAAACTCAAACAAAACTAATAATCAACAAAAAACTCAAACAAAACTAAAAGAAACTCAATCAAAACTAATACTCAAACAAAACTAAAAGAAACTCAAACAAAACTAACAATCAACAAAAAACTCAAAAAATATTCAATATAAAAACTGAAACAACAAATCAAACAATTAGAGGTTCAAGCCTCTTGAATAAAATTTTCACTGTCCTTCTGAAAGGTGCAGTGTTTGAACCTCCTAAAGTGTGCATTGTTTTTTAACCTCCTAATGGAACTCCTAAAGAACCTCTATATTCTGAAAGGTGGGTTAAGTCAGACATTCTCAACTGCATCACTTATGCCTGTGTGGCTCATGAGTAAAATCCAGTGTTTGTACACCAAATGTTGCGAGTTCGAACCTGCCACAGGACATTTTCAGTCCATTCTTTATTCTGACAGGCTGGTTAAATATAAGTTCCCGATTGTACCTTACATGCCTGTGTGGCGCAGGTGATAAGCCTGGGGTTTATAAACAGAACATTCTGGGTTCAATTCCCCTGAAGAACATTTTCACTGTCCATTCTTTATTCTGACAGGCTGGTTAAATATAAGTTCCCGATTGTACCTTACATGCCTGTGTGGCGCAGGTGATAAGCCTGGGGTTTATAAACAGAACATTCTGGGTTCAATTCCCCTGAAGTACATTTTCACTGTCCATTCTTTATTCTGACAGGCTGGTTAAATATAAGTTCCCGATTATACCTTACATGCCAGTGTGGCTCAATAGATAAAAACTAGGCTTCATAAACCAAACGTCATAGGTTCAAACCTCAAAGAAAACCAATACTCAAACAAAAGGTCAAACAAAAACAAAAACCAAAAAAAAAAGAAAAGATCAACTGGAAGAAAACAGCTGAAATAAAGTGTCATAAAAAAACTCAAATATCTCAATAAAAACTAAAAATAAACTGGTTCCATCAAATTAATGTGAAAAGTACAAAAATCACTTTCCTTAATATGTACATTTCTTAAGCTCCGCCCCCAGGAGGCAGGCTCATAAAGAAAATCCCGCCCCAGAGGCGGGTTCCCAAAAAAGATCCTCCCCCTCCCACCGGAGCCAAAAGAGGGCGTGAGGAGGGAGGCGGCCTGCCTCGGCACTTTGGCCTTAAAAAGCCAGAAAATGAAGGTTTGCTCTGAGCAAGATTCAAACCCACCACCTTCAGCTTGGGAGACCTATGCTTTCCTCTTGCGCCACTAGGCATTTCACACTAATAAGAATTTGGAGGTTGTATTTAAGGTTGAAGGCAGAGGTGACAGGTCAAGGGATGAAAATCCTTTTCAGACACCTCTACCCCTTGCCAGAATGATTTAATCTAAAGGTGATGATCAGGGTTCATGACGACTCAACTGAGATTTAGGTTATTGTTTAAAACCATCTGTGGGAACATTTTTACTCTGTTTCCCACATTTACTCTTTCATTGAGCAAACAAGATGTTTAGTTTGCCATAATGTAATTACATTGCATACCAGTTATTGTCATCTCTTACTCGTAGTCTTAGTTTTAGATGACCAAAACGTTTGCACTTTTAATCAACCAGAAATATAATTGTTTTGTTTAATATATTACTTTTGCTGTTCTCACTCCAGACTTTATTTAAACAATTAAGTTGGATATAAAGTTTTCAACTAGTTTCTCAAACAGTGCTGTGACCACAGCACTTCTTTGATAAGCTGAATAAAAAATAAAAAATAAACTACTTTAAAGTGAGAACAAATGCACTATAGCCTGTTTATCAAAACCTAAAGTGTTTGTGATTAGTATATATTTTTTTTACACTTACACATTTTTGTTAAAGAACATTTGCTGTTCTCACTTTAGACTGTTAAACGTCTTTAAAGTTTTCAACTCAAACAGTGCTGTTATGACCACAGCTCATCTTAGAATAGCTTATTTAATTTAAAAAGAAATACCACTTTATACACTCATGGCATGCAGCATGTCAATCAAATCAATTATAGGCTGAGCTCCATACTTGTGAACTGCATTCTGTTTTGAGCTAGTGACTCAAGGATACCTTTTTTAAATTGAATCCAACAAATTCCATTTCATGTATTTATTGCAACAAACACCAAACAATTAAATACAAAAACAAACAACAATTTGGGGTAAGAACAGGACTATGGAAATTGTATACATGTGACCATGGCAGAGTAAGAACAGCTCAGTAAATTCAACTTGATGGTATTCCATCTTGGGAATCCATTAAAAGTGCTAAGGTGACCACACTGTTGATGTGTTCCACAATGGCAAGAGTAGACAAGCCTATAAGTAGAACTCTGTTAGAACCACAATGGCGAGAGTAGACAAGTCTATAAGTAGAACTCTGTTAGAACCACAATATGAAGGTACAGATCACAAAGGCAACATTTCTGCACATTTGGTCATCAACACTGATGTGTAGAGAAGGGAGGCCTGCGAAACATACATTAGGACCACCAAGTCCAAAAAGAATCAATGGCCTAAACTCAAAAAGTGCTAAAGCAATTACAAGCAGTTTCCTACTTTGCTCAGTCAGTGCAAACAAAGAAAGACCAAACAGGAAAGCTAGCATGGCCAGTAGGCTTTATAGGGGAGGGGCTAATCAGTGACTACTTACACCTGGGTAATTGGGGGAAAGGTTAAGTGTATGGTTATCAGAGGCATCTTCCATGCCTTTGTGGCATAAGTATAAAAACAAAGGTATATAAACCAAAAGTGATAGGTTCAAAACTCAAACATGACTCAATATTAAAACTAAAAGAAACAATACCATTGAAGATGTCAAACAACTCCAATTTATGAGTAAAATAATTTTCAACAAAAATGTACTGACTCAAAATTTATGTAATGTTCTCAACTGCATTTCTCATGCATATGTGGCTGAAGAGTAAAATCCAGAGTTCATTTCTGCGACAGAACATTTTCACTGTCCATCTAAATTCTAAAAGGTGGGTTAAATATAAGTCCCAGATTGTACCTTACAGCCCAGAGTGGCTCAAAAGATAAATCTGAGGTTTACAACCCAAAGGTGACTGGTTCAATACTCAAACAAAACTAATAATCAACAAAAAACTCAAACAAAACAAAAAGAAACTCAAACAAAACTAATAATCAACAAAAAACTCAAACAAAACAAAAAGAAACTCAAACAAAACTAATAATCAACAAAAAACTCAAACAAAACTAAAAGAAACTCAATCAAAACTAATACTCAAACAAAACTAAAAGAAACTCAAACAAAACTAACAATCAACAAAAAACTCAAAAAATATTCAATATAAAAACTGAAACAACAAATCAAACAATTAGAGGTTCAAGCCTCTTGAATAAAATTTTCACTGTCCTTCTGAAAGGTGCAGTGTTTGAACCTCCTAAAGTGTGCATTGTTTTTTAACCTCCTAATGGAACTCCTAAAGAACCTCTATATTCTGAAAGGTGGGTTAAGTCAGACATTCTCAACTGCATCACTTATGCCTGTGTGGCTCATGAGTAAAATCCAGTGTTTGTACACCAAATGTTGCGAGTTCGAACCTGCCACAGGACATTTTCAGTCCATTCTTTATTCTGACAGGCTGGTTAAATATAAGTTCCCGATTGTACCTTACATGCCTGTGTGGCGCAGGTGATAAGCCTGGGGTTTATAAACAGAACATTCTGGGTTCAATTCCCCTGAAGAACATTTTCACTGTCCATTCTTTATTCTGACAGGCTGGTTAAATATAAGTTCCCGATTGTACCTTACATGCCTGTGTGGCGCAGGTGATAAGCCTGGGGTTTATAAACAGAACATTCTGGGTTCAATTCCCCTGAAGTACATTTTCACTGTCCATTCTTTATTCTGACAGGCTGGTTAAATATAAGTTCCCGATTATACCTTACATGCCAGTGTGGCTCAATAGATAAAAACTAGGCTTCATAAACCAAACGTCATAGGTTCAAACCTCAAAGAAAACCAATACTCAAACAAAAGGTCAAACAAAAACAAAAACCAAAAAAAAAAGAAAAGATCAACTGGAAGAAAACAGCTGAAATAAAGTGTCATAAAAAAACTCAAATATCTCAATAAAAACTAAAAATAAACTGGTTCCATCAAATTAATGTGAAAAGTACAAAAATCACTTTGCTTAATATGTACATTTCTTAAGCTCCGCCCCCAGGAGGCAGGCTCATAAAGAAAATCCCGCCCCAGAGGCGGGTTCCCAAAAAAGATCCTCCCCCTCCCACCGGAGCCAAAAGAGGGCGTGAGGAGGGAGGCGGCCTGCCTCGGCACTTTGGCCTTAAAAAGCCAGAAAATGAAGGTTTGCTCTGAGCAAGATTCAAACCCACCACCTTCAGCTTGGGAGACCTATGCTTTCCTCTTGCGCCACTAGGCATTTCACACTAATAAGAATTTGGAGGTTGTATTTAAGGTTGAAGGCAGAGGTGACAGGTCAAGGGATGAAAATCCTTTTCAGACACCTCTACCCCTTGCCAGAATGATTTAATCTAAAGGTGATGATCAGGGTTCATGACGACTCAACTGAGATTTAGGTTATTGTTTAAAACCATCTGTGGGAACATTTTTACTCTGTTTCCCACATTTACTCTTTCATTGAGCAAACAAGATGTTTAGTTTGCCATAATGTAATTACATTGCATACCAGTTATTGTCATCTCTTACTCGTAGTCTTAGTTTTAGATGACCAAAACGTTTGCACTTTGAATCAACCAGAAATATAATTGTTTTGTTTAATATATTACTTTTGCTGTTCTCACTCCAGACTTTATTTAAACAATTAAGTTGGATATAAAGTTTTCAACTAGTTTCTCAAACAGTGCTGTGACCACAGCACTTCTTTGATAAGCTGAATAAAAAATAAAAAATAAACTACTTTAAAGTGAGAACAAATGCACTATAGCCTGTTTATCAAAACCTAAAGTGTTTGTGATTAGTATATATTTTTTTTACACTTACACATTTTTGTTAAAGAACATTTGCTGTTCTCACTTTAGACTGTTAAACGTCTTTAAAGTTTTCAACTCAAACAGTGCTGTTATGACCACAGCTCATCTTAGAATAGCTTATTTAATTTAAAAAGAAATACCACTTTATACACTCATGGCATGCAGCATGTCAATCAAATCAATTATAGGCTGAGCTCCATACTTGTGAACTGCATTCTGTTTTGAGCTAGTGACTCAAGGATACCTTTTTTAAATTGAATCCAACAAATTCCATTTCATGTATTTATTGCAACAAACACCAAACAATTAAATACAAAAACAAACAACAATTTGGGGTAAGAACAGGACTATGGAAATTGTATACATGTGACCATGGCAGAGTAAGAACAGCTCAGTAAATTCAACTTGATGGTATTCCATCTTGGGAATCCATTAAAAGTGCTAAGGTGACCACACTGTTGATGTGTTCCACAATGGCAAGAGTAGACAAGCCTATAAGTAGAACTCTGTTAGAACCACAATGGCGAGAGTAGACAAGTCTATAAGTAGAACTCTGTTAGAACCACAATATGAAGGTACAGATCACAAAGGCAACATTTCTGCACATTTGGTCATCAACACTGATGTGTAGAGAAGGGAGGCCTGCGAAACATACATTAGGACCACCAAGTCCAAAAAGAATCAATGGCCTAAACTCAAAAAGTGCTAAAGCAATTACAAGCAGTTTCCTACTTTGCTCAGTCAGTGCAAACAAAGAAAGACCAAACAGGAAAGCTAGCATGGCCAGTAGGCTTTATAGGGGAGGGGCTAATCAGTGACTACTTACACCTGGGTAATTGGGGGAAAGGTTAAGTGTATGGTTATCAGAGGCATCTTCCATGCCTTTGTGGCATAAGTATAAAAACAAAGGTATATAAACCAAAAGTGATAGGTTCAAAACTCAAACATGACTCAATATTAAAACTAAAAGAAACAATACCATTGAAGATGTCAAACAACTCCAATTTATGAGTAAAATAATTTTCAACAAAAATGTACTGACTCAAAATTTATGTAATGTTCTCAACTGCATTTCTCATGCATATGTGGCTGAAGAGTAAAATCCAGAGTTCATTTCTGCGACAGAACATTTTCACTGTCCATCTAAATTCTAAAAGGTGGGTTAAATATAAGTCCCAGATTGTACCTTACAGCCCAGAGTGGCTCAAAAGATAAATCTGAGGTTTACAACCCAAAGGTGACTGGTTCAATACTCAAACAAAACTAATAATCAACAAAAAACTCAAACAAAACAAAAAGAAACTCAAACAAAACTAATAATCAACAAAAAACTCAAACAAAACAAAAAGAAACTCAAACAAAACTAATAATCAACAAAAAACTCAAACAAAACTAAAAGAAACTCAATCAAAACTAATACTCAAACAAAACTAAAAGAAACTCAAACAAAACTAACAATCAACAAAAAACTCAAAAAATATTCAATATAAAAACTGAAACAACAAATCAAACAATTAGAGGTTCAAGCCTCTTGAATAAAATTTTCACTGTCCTTCTGAAAGGTGCAGTGTTTGAACCTCCTAAAGTGTGCATTGTTTTTTAACCTCCTAATGGAACTCCTAAAGAACCTCTATATTCTGAAAGGTGGGTTAAGTCAGACATTCTCAACTGCATCACTTATGCCTGTGTGGCTCATGAGTAAAATCCAGTGTTTGTACACCAAATGTTGCGAGTTCGAACCTGCCACAGGACATTTTCAGTCCATTCTTTATTCTGACAGGCTGGTTAAATATAAGTTCCCGATTGTACCTTACATGCCTGTGTGGCGCAGGTGATAAGCCTGGGGTTTATAAACAGAACATTCTGGGTTCAATTCCCCTGAAGAACATTTTCACTGTCCATTCTTTATTCTGACAGGCTGGTTAAATATAAGTTCCCGATTGTACCTTACATGCCTGTGTGGCGCAGGTGATAAGCCTGGGGTTTATAAACAGAACATTCTGGGTTCAATTCCCCTGAAGTACATTTTCACTGTCCATTCTTTATTCTGACAGGCTGGTTAAATATAAGTTCCCGATTATACCTTACATGCCAGTGTGGCTCAATAGATAAAAACTAGGCTTCATAAACCAAACGTCATAGGTTCAAACCTCAAAGAAAACCAATACTCAAACAAAAGGTCAAACAAAAACAAAAACCAAAAAAAAAAGAAAAGATCAACTGGAAGAAAACAGCTGAAATAAAGTGTCATAAAAAAACTCAAATATCTCAATAAAAACTAAAAATAAACTGGTTCCATCAAATTAATGTGAAAAGTACAAAAATCACTTTGCTTAATATGTACATTTCTTAAGCTCCGCCCCCAGGAGGCAGGCTCATAAAGAAAATCCCGCCCCAGAGGCGGGTTCCCAAAAAAGATCCTCCCCCTCCCACCGGAGCCAAAAGAGGGCGTGAGGAGGGAGGCGGCCTGCCTCGGCACTTTGGCCTTAAAAAGCCAGAAAATGAAGGTTTGCTCTGAGCAAGATTCAAACCCACCACCTTCAGCTTGGGAGACCTATGCTTTCCTCTTGCGCCACTAGGCATTTCACACTAATAAGAATTTGGAGGTTGTATTTAAGGTTGAAGGCAGAGGTGACAGGTCAAGGGATGAAAATCCTTTTCAGACACCTCTACCCCTTGCCAGAATGATTTAATCTAAAGGTGATGATCAGGGTTCATGACGACTCAACTGAGATTTAGGTTATTGTTTAAAACCATCTGTGGGAACATTTTTACTCTGTTTCCCACATTTACTCTTTCATTGAGCAAACAAGATGTTTAGTTTGCCATAATGTAATTACATTGCATACCAGTTATTGTCATCTCTTACTCGTAGTCTTAGTTTTAGATGACCAAAACGTTTGCACTTTTAATCAACCAGAAATATAATTGTTTTGTTTAATATATTACTTTTGCTGTTCTCACTCCAGACTTTATTTAAACAATTAAGTTGGATATAAAGTTTTCAACTAGTTTCTCAAACAGTGCTGTGACCACAGCACTTCTTTGATAAGCTGAATAAAAAATAAAAAATAAACTACTTTAAAGTGAGAACAAATGCACTATAGCCTGTTTATCAAAACCTAAAGTGTTTGTGATTAGTATATATTTTTTTTACACTTACACATTTTTGTTAAAGAACATTTGCTGTTCTCACTTTAGACTGTTAAACGTCTTTAAAGTTTTCAACTCAAACAGTGCTGTTATGACCACAGCTCATCTTAGAATAGCTTATTTAATTTAAAAAGAAATACCACTTTATACACTCATGGCATGCAGCATGTCAATCAAATCAATTATAGGCTGAGCTCCATACTTGTGAACTGCATTCTGTTTTGAGCTAGTGACTCAAGGATACCTTTTTTAAATTGAATCCAACAAATTCCATTTCATGTATTTATTGCAACAAACACCAAACAATTAAATACAAAAACAAACAACAATTTGGGGTAAGAACAGGACTATGGAAATTGTATACATGTGACCATGGCAGAGTAAGAACAGCTCAGTAAATTCAACTTGATGGTATTCCATCTTGGGAATCCATTAAAAGTGCTAAGGTGACCACACTGTTGATGTGTTCCACAATGGCAAGAGTAGACAAGCCTATAAGTAGAACTCTGTTAGAACCACAATGGCGAGAGTAGACAAGTCTATAAGTAGAACTCTGTTAGAACCACAATATGAAGGTACAGATCACAAAGGCAACATTTCTGCACATTTGGTCATCAACACTGATGTGTAGAGAAGGGAGGCCTGCGAAACATACATTAGGACCACCAAGTCCAAAAAGAATCAATGGCCTAAACTCAAAAAGTGCTAAAGCAATTACAAGCAGTTTCCTACTTTGCTCAGTCAGTGCAAACAAAGAAAGACCAAACAGGAAAGCTAGCATGGCCAGTAGGCTTTATAGGGGAGGGGCTAATCAGTGACTACTTACACCTGGGTAATTGGGGGAAAGGTTAAGTGTATGGTTATCAGAGGCATCTTCCATGCCTTTGTGGCATAAGTATAAAAACAAAGGTATATAAACCAAAAGTGATAGGTTCAAAACTCAAACATGACTCAATATTAAAACTAAAAGAAACAATACCATTGAAGATGTCAAACAACTCCAATTTATGAGTAAAATAATTTTCAACAAAAATGTACTGACTCAAAATTTATGTAATGTTCTCAACTGCATTTCTCATGCATATGTGGCTGAAGAGTAAAATCCAGAGTTCATTTCTGCGACAGAACATTTTCACTGTCCATCTAAATTCTAAAAGGTGGGTTAAATATAAGTCCCAGATTGTACCTTACAGCCCAGAGTGGCTCAAAAGATAAATCTGAGGTTTACAACCCAAAGGTGACTGGTTCAATACTCAAACAAAACTAATAATCAACAAAAAACTCAAACAAAACAAAAAGAAACTCAAACAAAACTAATAATCAACAAAAAACTCAAACAAAACAAAAAGAAACTCAAACAAAACTAATAATCAACAAAAAACTCAAACAAAACTAAAAGAAACTCAATCAAAACTAATACTCAAACAAAACTAAAAGAAACTCAAACAAAACTAACAATCAACAAAAAACTCAAAAAATATTCAATATAAAAACTGAAACAACAAATCAAACAATTAGAGGTTCAAGCCTCTTGAATAAAATTTTCACTGTCCTTCTGAAAGGTGCAGTGTTTGAACCTCCTAAAGTGTGCATTGTTTTTTAACCTCCTAATGGAACTCCTAAAGAACCTCTATATTCTGAAAGGTGGGTTAAGTCAGACATTCTCAACTGCATCACTTATGCCTGTGTGGCTCATGAGTAAAATCCAGTGTTTGTACACCAAATGTTGCGAGTTCGAACCTGCCACAGGACATTTTCAGTCCATTCTTTATTCTGACAGGCTGGTTAAATATAAGTTCCCGATTGTACCTTACATGCCTGTGTGGCGCAGGTGATAAGCCTGGGGTTTATAAACAGAACATTCTGGGTTCAATTCCCCTGAAGAACATTTTCACTGTCCATTCTTTATTCTGACAGGCTGGTTAAATATAAGTTCCCGATTGTACCTTACATGCCTGTGTGGCGCAGGTGATAAGCCTGGGGTTTATAAACAGAACATTCTGGGTTCAATTCCCCTGAAGTACATTTTCACTGTCCATTCTTTATTCTGACAGGCTGGTTAAATATAAGTTCCCGATTATACCTTACATGCCAGTGTGGCTCAATAGATAAAAACTAGGCTTCATAAACCAAACGTCATAGGTTCAAACCTCAAAGAAAACCAATACTCAAACAAAAGGTCAAACAAAAACAAAAACCAAAAAAAAAAGAAAAGATCAACTGGAAGAAAACAGCTGAAATAAAGTGTCATAAAAAAACTCAAATATCTCAATAAAAACTAAAAATAAACTGGTTCCATCAAATTAATGTGAAAAGTACAAAAATCACTTTGCTTAATATGTACATTTCTTAAGCTCCGCCCCCAGGAGGCAGGCTCATAAAGAAAATCCCGCCCCAGAGGCGGGTTCCCAAAAAAGATCCTCCCCCTCCCACCGGAGCCAAAAGAGGGCGTGAGGAGGGAGGCGGCCTGCCTCGGCACTTTGGCCTTAAAAAGCCAGAAAATGAAGGTTTGCTCTGAGCAAGATTCAAACCCACCACCTTCAGCTTGGGAGACCTATGCTTTCCTCTTGCGCCACTAGGCATTTCACACTAATAAGAATTTGGAGGTTGTATTTAAGGTTGAAGGCAGAGGTGACAGGTCAAGGGATGAAAATCCTTTTCAGACACCTCTACCCCTTGCCAGAATGATTTAATCTAAAGGTGATGATCAGGGTTCATGACGACTCAACTGAGATTTAGGTTATTGTTTAAAACCATCTGTGGGAACATTTTTACTCTGTTTCCCACATTTACTCTTTCATTGAGCAAACAAGATGTTTAGTTTGCCATAATGTAATTACATTGCATACCAGTTATTGTCATCTCTTACTCGTAGTCTTAGTTTTAGATGACCAAAACGTTTGCACTTTTAATCAACCAGAAATATAATTGTTTTGTTTAATATATTACTTTTGCTGTTCTCACTCCAGACTTTATTTAAACAATTAAGTTGGATATAAAGTTTTCAACTAGTTTCTCAAACAGTGCTGTGACCACAGCACTTCTTTGATAAGCTGAATAAAAAATAAAAAATAAACTACTTTAAAGTGAGAACAAATGCACTATAGCCTGTTTATCAAAACCTAAAGTGTTTGTGATTAGTATATATTTTTTTTACACTTACACATTTTTGTTAAAGAACATTTGCTGTTCTCACTTTAGACTGTTAAACGTCTTTAAAGTTTTCAACTCAAACAGTGCTGTTATGACCACAGCTCATCTTAGAATAGCTTATTTAATTTAAAAAGAAATACCACTTTATACACTCATGGCATGCAGCATGTCAATCAAATCAATTATAGGCTGAGCTCCATACTTGTGAACTGCATTCTGTTTTGAGCTAGTGACTCAAGGATACCTTTTTTAAATTGAATCCAACAAATTCCATTTCATGTATTTATTGCAACAAACACCAAACAATTAAATACAAAAACAAACAACAATTTGGGGTAAGAACAGGACTATGGAAATTGTATACATGTGACCATGGCAGAGTAAGAACAGCTCAGTAAATTCAACTTGATGGTATTCCATCTTGGGAATCCATTAAAAGTGCTAAGGTGACCACACTGTTGATGTGTTCCACAATGGCAAGAGTAGACAAGCCTATAAGTAGAACTCTGTTAGAACCACAATGGCGAGAGTAGACAAGTCTATAAGTAGAACTCTGTTAGAACCACAATATGAAGGTACAGATCACAAAGGCAACATTTCTGCACATTTGGTCATCAACACTGATGTGTAGAGAAGGGAGGCCTGCGAAACATACATTAGGACCACCAAGTCCAAAAAGAATCAATGGCCTAAACTCAAAAAGTGCTAAAGCAATTACAAGCAGTTTCCTACTTTGCTCAGTCAGTGCAAACAAAGAAAGACCAAACAGGAAAGCTAGCATGGCCAGTAGGCTTTATAGGGGAGGGGCTAATCAGTGACTACTTACACCTGGGTAATTGGGGGAAAGGTTAAGTGTATGGTTATCAGAGGCATCTTCCATGCCTTTGTGGCATAAGTATAAAAACAAAGGTATATAAACCAAAAGTGATAGGTTCAAAACTCAAACATGACTCAATATTAAAACTAAAAGAAACAATACCATTGAAGATGTCAAACAACTCCAATTTATGAGTAAAATAATTTTCAACAAAAATGTACTGACTCAAAATTTATGTAATGTTCTCAACTGCATTTCTCATGCATATGTGGCTGAAGAGTAAAATCCAGAGTTCATTTCTGCGACAGAACATTTTCACTGTCCATCTAAATTCTAAAAGGTGGGTTAAATATAAGTCCCAGATTGTACCTTACAGCCCAGAGTGGCTCAAAAGATAAATCTGAGGTTTACAACCCAAAGGTGACTGGTTCAATACTCAAACAAAACTAATAATCAACAAAAAACTCAAACAAAACAAAAAGAAACTCAAACAAAACTAATAATCAACAAAAAACTCAAACAAAACAAAAAGAAACTCAAACAAAACTAATAATCAACAAAAAACTCAAACAAAACTAAAAGAAACTCAATCAAAACTAATACTCAAACAAAACTAAAAGAAACTCAAACAAAACTAACAATCAACAAAAAACTCAAAAAATATTCAATATAAAAACTGAAACAACAAATCAAACAATTAGAGGTTCAAGCCTCTTGAATAAAATTTTCACTGTCCTTCTGAAAGGTGCAGTGTTTGAACCTCCTAAAGTGTGCATTGTTTTTTAACCTCCTAATGGAACTCCTAAAGAACCTCTATATTCTGAAAGGTGGGTTAAGTCAGACATTCTCAACTGCATCACTTATGCCTGTGTGGCTCATGAGTAAAATCCAGTGTTTGTACACCAAATGTTGCGAGTTCGAACCTGCCACAGGACATTTTCAGTCCATTCTTTATTCTGACAGGCTGGTTAAATATAAGTTCCCGATTGTACCTTACATGCCTGTGTGGAGCAGGTGATAAGCCTGGGGTTTATAAACAGAACATTCTGGGTTCAATTCCCCTGAAGAACATTTTCACTGTCCATTCTTTATTCTGACAGGCTGGTTAAATATAAGTTCCCGATTGTACCTTACATGCCTGTGTGGCGCAGGTGATAAGCCTGGGGTTTATAAACAGAACATTCTGGGTTCAATTCCCCTGAAGTACATTTTCACTGTCCATTCTTTATTCTGACAGGCTGGTTAAATATAAGTTCCCGATTATACCTTACATGCCAGTGTGGCTCAATAGATAAAAACTAGGCTTCATAAACCAAACGTCATAGGTTCAAACCTCAAAGAAAACCAATACTCAAACAAAAGGTCAAACAAAAACAAAAACCAAAAAAAAAAGAAAAGATCAACTGGAAGAAAACAGCTGAAATAAAGTGTCATAAAAAAACTCAAATATCTCAATAAAAACTAAAAATAAACTGGTTCCATCAAATTAATGTGAAAAGTACAAAAATCACTTTGCTTAATATGTACATTTCTTAAGCTCCGCCCCCAGGAGGCAGGCTCATAAAGAAAATCCCGCCCCAGAGGCGGGTTCCCAAAAAAGATCCTCCCCCTCCCACCGGAGCCAAAAGAGGGCGTGAGGAGGGAGGCGGCCTGCCTCGGCACTTTGGCCTTAAAAAGCCAGAAAATGAAGGTTTGCTCTGAGCAAGATTCAAACCCACCACCTTCAGCTTGGGAGACCTATGCTTTCCTCTTGCGCCACTAGGCATTTCACACTAATAAGAATTTGGAGGTTGTATTTAAGGTTGAAGGCAGAGGTGACAGGTCAAGGGATGAAAATCCTTTTCAGACACCTCTACCCCTTGCCAGAATGATTGAATCTAAAGGTGATGATCAGGGTTCATGACGACTCAACTGAGATTTAGGTTATTGTTTAAAACCATCTGTGGGAACATTTTTACTCTGTTTCCCACATTTACTCTTTCATTGAGCAAACAAGATGTTTAGTTTGCCATAATGTAATTACATTGCATACCAGTTATTGTCATCTCTTACTCGTAGTCTTAGTTTTAGATGACCAAAACGTTTGCACTTTTAATCAACCAGAAATATAATTGTTTTGTTTAATATATTACTTTTGCTGTTCTCACTCCAGACTTTATTTAAACAATTAAGTTGGATATAAAGTTTTCAACTAGTTTCTCAAACAGTGCTGTGACCACAGCACTTCTTTGATAAGCTGAATAAAAAATAAAAAATAAACTACTTTAAAGTGAGAACAAATGCACTATAGCCTGTTTATCAAAACCTAAAGTGTTTGTGATTAGTATATATTTTTTTTACACTTACACATTTTTGTTAAAGAACATTTGCTGTTCTCACTTTAGACTGTTAAACGTCTTTAAAGTTTTCAACTCAAACAGTGCTGTTATGACCACAGCTCATCTTAGAATAGCTTATTTAATTTAAAAAGAAATACCACTTTATACACTCATGGCATGCAGCATGTCAATCAAATCAATTATAGGCTGAGCTCCATACTTGTGAACTGCATTCTGTTTTGAGCTAGTGACTCAAGGATACCTTTTTTAAATTGAATCCAACAAATTCCATTTCATGTATTTATTGCAACAAACACCAAACAATTAAATACAAAAACAAACAACAATTTGGGGTAAGAACAGGACTATGGAAATTGTATACATGTGACCATGGCAGAGTAAGAACAGCTCAGTAAATTCAACTTGATGGTATTCCATCTTGGGAATCCATTAAAAGTGCTAAGGTGACCACACTGTTGATGTGTTCCACAATGGCAAGAGTAGACAAGCCTATAAGTAGAACTCTGTTAGAACCACAATGGCGAGAGTAGACAAGTCTATAAGTAGAACTCTGTTAGAACCACAATATGAAGGTACAGATCACAAAGGCAACATTTCTGCACATTTGGTCATCAACACTGATGTGTAGAGAAGGGAGGCCTGCGAAACATACATTAGGACCACCAAGTCCAAAAAGAATCAATGGCCTAAACTCAAAAAGTGCTAAAGCAATTACAAGCAGTTTCCTACTTTGCTCAGTCAGTGCAAACAAAGAAAGACCAAACAGGAAAGCTAGCATGGCCAGTAGGCTTTATAGGGGAGGGGCTAATCAGTGACTACTTACACCTGGGTAATTGGGGGAAAGGTTAAGTGTATGGTTATCAGAGGCATCTTCCATGCCTTTGTGGCATAAGTATAAAAACAAAGGTATATAAACCAAAAGTGATAGGTTCAAAACTCAAACATGACTCAATATTAAAACTAAAAGAAACAATACCATTGAAGATGTCAAACAACTCCAATTTATGAGTAAAATAATTTTCAACAAAAATGTACTGACTCAAAATTTATGTAATGTTCTCAACTGCATTTCTCATGCATATGTGGCTGAAGAGTAAAATCCAGAGTTCATTTCTGCGACAGAACATTTTCACTGTCCATCTAAATTCTAAAAGGTGGGTTAAATATAAGTCCCAGATTGTACCTTACAGCCCAGAGTGGCTCAAAAGATAAATCTGAGGTTTACAACCCAAAGGTGACTGGTTCAATACTCAAACAAAACTAATAATCAACAAAAAACTCAAACAAAACAAAAAGAAACTCAAACAAAACTAATAATCAACAAAAAACTCAAACAAAACAAAAAGAAACTCAAACAAAACTAATAATCAACTAAAAGAAACTCAATCAAAACTAATACTCAAACAAAACTAAAAGAAACTCAAACAAAACTAACAATCAACAAAAAACTCAAAAAATATTCAATATAAAAACTGAAACAACAAATCAAACAATTAGAGGTTCAAGCCTCTTGAATAAAATGTTCACTGTCCTTCTGAAAGGTGCAGTGTTTGAACCTCCTAAAGTGTGCATTGTTTTTTAACCTCCTAATGGAACTCCTAAAGAACCTCTATATTCTGAAAGGTGGGTTAAGTCAGACATTCTCAACTGCATCACTTATGCCTGTGTGGCTCATGAGTAAAATCCAGTGTTTGTACACCAAATGTTGCGAGTTCGAACCTGCCACAGGACATTTTCACTGTCCATTCTTTATTCTGACAGGCTGGTTAAATATAAGTTCCCGATTGTACCTTACATGCCTGTGTGGCGCAGGTGATAAGCCTGGGGTTTATAAACAGAACATTCTGGGTTCAATTCCCCTGAAGAACATTTTCACTGTCCATTCTTTATTCTGACAGGCTGGTTAAATATAAGTTCCCGATTGTACCTTACATGCCTGTGTGGCGCAGGTGATAAGCCTGGGGTTTATAAACAGAACATTCTGGGTTCAATTCCCCTGAAGTACATTTTCACTGTCCATTCTTTATTCTGACAGGCTGGTTAAATATAAGTTCCCGATTATACCTTACATGCCAGTGTGGCTCAATAGATAAAAACTAGGCTTCATAAACCAAACGTCATAGGTTCAAACCTCAAAGAAAACCAATACTCAAACAAAAGGTCAAACAAAAACAAAAACCAAAAAAAAAAGAAAAGATCAACTGGAAGAAAACAGCTGAAATAAAGTGTCATAAAAAAACTCAAATATCTCAATAAAAACTAAAAATAAACTGGTTCCATCAAATTAATGTGAAAAGTACAAAAATCACTTTGCTTAATATGTACATTTCTTAAGCTCCGCCCCCAGGAGGCAGGCTCATAAAGAAAATCCCGCCCCAGAGGCGGGTTCCCAAAAAAGATCCTCCCCCTCCCACCGGAGCCAAAAGAGGGCGTGAGGAGGGAGGCGGCCTGCCTCGGCACTTTGGCCTTAAAAAGCCAGAAAATGAAGGTTTGCTCTGAGCAAGATTCAAACCCACCACCTTCAGCTTGGGAGACCTATGCTTTCCTCTTGCGCCACTAGGCATTTCACACTAATAAGAATTTGGAGGTTGTATTTAAGGTTGAAGGCAGAGGTGACAGGTCAAGGGATGAAAATCCTTTTCAGACACCTCTACCCCTTGCCAGAATGATTTAATCTAAAGGTGATGATCAGGGTTCATGACGACTCAACTGAGATTTAGGTTATTGTTTAAAACCATCTGTGGGAACATTTTTACTCTGTTTCCCACATTTACTCTTTCATTGAGCAAACAAGATGTTTAGTTTGCCATAATGTAATTACATTGCATACCAGTTATTGTCATCTCTTACTCGTAGTCTTAGTTTTAGATGACCAAAACGTTTGCACTTTTAATCAACCAGAAATATAATTGTTTTGTTTAATATATTACTTTTGCTGTTCTCACTCCAGACTTTATTTAAACAATTAAGTTGGATATAAAGTTTTCAACTAGTTTCTCAAACAGTGCTGTGACCACAGCACTTCTTTGATAAGCTGAATAAAAAATAAAAAATAAACTACTTTAAAGTGAGAACAAATGCACTATAGCCTGTTTATCAAAACCTAAAGTGTTTGTGATTAGTATATATTTTTTTTACACTTACACATTTTTGTTAAAGAACATTTGCTGTTCTCACTTTAGACTGTTAAACGTCTTTAAAGTTTTCAACTCAAACAGTGCTGTTATGACCACAGCTCATCTTAGAATAGCTTATTTAATTTAAAAAGAAATACCACTTTATACACTCATGGCATGCAGCATGTCAATCAAATCAATTATAGGCTGAGCTCCATACTTGTGAACTGCATTCTGTTTTGAGCTAGTGACTCAAGGATACCTTTTTTAAATTGAATCCAACAAATTCCATTTCATGTATTTATTGCAACAAACACCAAACAATTAAATACAAAAACAAACAACAATTTGGGGTAAGAACAGGACTATGGAAATTGTATAC
This sequence comes from Protomyctophum parallelum, assembly GCF_964188405.1. Classification (NCBI taxonomy): domain Eukaryota; kingdom Metazoa; phylum Chordata; class Actinopteri; order Myctophiformes; family Myctophidae; genus Protomyctophum; species Protomyctophum parallelum. The sequence goes on along the minus strand of NC_139715.1, from coordinate 13,410,555 downwards.
ATGTGACCATGGCAGAGTAAGAACAGCTCAGTAAATTCAACTTGATGGTATTCCATCTTGGGAATCCATTAAAAGTGCTAAGGTGACCACACTGTTGATGTGTTCCACAATGGCAAGAGTAGACAAGCCTATAAGTAGAACTCTGTTAGAACCACAATGGCGAGAGTAGACAAGTCTATAAGTTTCTCTGTTAGAACCACAATATGAAGGTACAGATCACAAAGGCAACATTTCTGCACATTTGGTCATCAACACTGATGTGTAGAGAAGGGAGGCCTGTGAAACATACATTAGGACCACCAAGTCCAAAAAGAATCAATGGCCTAAACTCAAAAAGTGCTAAAGCAATTACAAGCAGTTTCCTACTTTGCTCAGTCAGTGCAAACAAAGAAAGACCAAACAGGAAAGCTAGCATGGCCAGTAGGCTTTATAGGGGAGGGGCTAATCAGTGACTACTTACACCTGGGTAATTGGGGGAAAGGTTAAGTGTATGGTTATCAGAGGCATCTTCCATGCCTTTGTGGCATAAGTATAAAAACAAAGGTATATAAACCAAAAGTGATAGGTTCAAAACTCAAACATGACTCAATATTAAAACTAAAAGAAACAATACCATTGAAGATGTCAAACAACTCCAATTTATGAGTAAAATAATTTTCAACAAAAATGTACTGACTCAAAATTTATGTAATGTTCTCAACTGCATTTCTCATGCATATGTGGCTGAAGAGTAAAATCCAGAGTTCATTTCTGCGACAGAACATTTTCACTGTCCATCTAAATTCTAAAAGGTGGGTTAAATATAAGTCCCAGATTGTACCTTACAGCCCAGAGTGGCTCAAAAGATAAATCTGAGGTTTACAACCCAAAGGTGACTGGTTCAATACTCAAACAAAACTAATAATCAACAAAAAACTCAAACAAAACAAAAAGAAACTCAAACAAAACTAATAATCAACAAAAAACTCAAACAAAACAAAAAGAAACTCAAACAAAACTAATAATCAACAAAAAACTCAAACAAAACTAAAAGAAACTCAATCAAAACTAATACTCAAACAAAACTAAAAGAAACTCAAACAAAACTAACAAAAAACTCAAAAAATATTCAATATAAAAACTGAAACAACAAATCAAACAATTAGAGGTTCAAGCCTCTTGAATAAAATGTTCACTGTCCTTCTGAAAGGTGCAGTGTTTGAACCTCCTAAAGTGTGCATTGTTTTTTAACCTCCTAATGGAACTCCTAAAGAACCTCTATATTCTGAAAGGTGGGTTAAGTCAGACATTCTCAACTGCATCACTTATGCCTGTGTGGCTCATGAGTAAAATCCAGTGTTTGTACACCAAATGTTGCGAGTTCGAACCTGCCACAGGACATTTTCAGTCCATTCTTTATTCTGACAGGCTGGTTAAATATAAGTTCCCGATTGTACCTTACATGCCTGTGTGGCGCAGGTGATAAGCCTGGGGTTTATAAACAGAACATTCTGGGTTCAATTCCCCTGAAGAACATTTTCACTGTCCATTCTTTATTCTGACAGGCTGGTTAAATATAAGTTCCCGATTGTACCTTACATGCCTGTGTGGCGCAGGTGATAAGCCTGGGGTTTATAAACAGAACATTCTGGGTTCAATTCCCCTGAAGTACATTTTCACTGTCCATTCTTTATTCTGACAGGCTGGTTAAATATAAGTTCCCGATTATACCTTACATGCCAGTGTGGCTCAATAGATAAAAACTAGGCTTCATAAACCAAACGTCATAGGTTCAAACCTCAAAGAAAACCAATACTCAAACAAAAGGTCAAACAAAAACAAAAACCAAAAAAAAAAGAAAAGATCAACTGGAAGAAAACAGCTAGAAATAAAGTGTCATAAAAAAACTCAAATATCTCAATAAAAACTAAAAATAAACTGGTTCCATCAAATTAATGTGAAAAGTACAAAAATCACTTTGCTTAATATGTACATTTCTTAAGCTCCGCCCCCAGGAGGCAGGCTCATAAAGAAAATCCCGCCCCAGAGGCGGGTTCCCAAAAAAGATCCTCCCCCTCCCACCGGAGCCAAAAGAGGGCGTGAGGAGGGAGGCGGCCTGCCTCGGCACTTTGGCCTTAAAAAGCCAGAAAATGAAGGTTTGCTCTGAGCAAGATTCAAACCCACCACCTTCAGCTTGGGAGACCTATGCTTTCCTCTTGCGCCACTAGGCATTTCACACTAATAAGAATTTGGAGGTTGTATTTAAGGTTGAAGGCAGAGGTGACAGGTCAAGGGATGAAAATCCTTTTCAGACACCTCTACCCCTTGCCAGAATGATTGAATCTAAAGGTGATGATCAGGGTTCATGACGACTCAACTGAGATTTAGGTTATTGTTTAAAACCATCTGTGGGAACATTTTTACTCTGTTTCCCACATTTACTCTTTCATTGAGCAAACAAGATGTTTAGTTTGCCATAATGTAATTACATTGCATACCAGTTATTGTCATCTCTTACTCGTAGTCTTAGTTTTAGATGACCAAAACGTTTGCACTTTTAATCAACCAGAAATATAATTGTTTTGTTTAATATATTACTTTTGCTGTTCTCACTCCAGACTTTATTTAAACAATTAAGTTGGATATAAAGTTTTCAACTAGTTTCTCAAACAGTGCTGTGACCACAGCACTTCTTTGATAAGCTGAATAAAAAATAAAAAATAAACTACTTTAAAGTGAGAACAAATGCACTATAGCCTGTTTATCAAAACCTAAAGTGTTTGTGATTAGTATATATTTTTTTTACACTTACACATTTTTGTTAAAGAACATTTGCTGTTCTCACTTTAGACTGTTAAACGTCTTTAAAGTTTTCAACTCAAACAGTGCTGTTATGACCACAGCTCATCTTAGAATAGCTTATTTAATTTAAAAAGAAATACCACTTTATACACTCATGGCATGCAGCATGTCAATCAAATCAATTATAGGCTGAGCTCCATACTTGTGAACTGCATTCTGTTTTGAGCTAGTGACTCAAGGATACCTTTTTTAAATTGAATCCAACAAATTCCATTTCATGTATTTATTGCAACAAACACCAAACAATTAAATACAAAAACAAACAACAATTTGGGGTAAGAACAGGACTATGGAAATTGTATACATGTGACCATGGCAGAGTAAGAACAGCTCAGTAAATTCAACTTGATGGTATTCCATCTTGGGAATCCATTAAAAGTGCTAAGGTGACCACACTGTTGATGTGTTCCACAATGGCAAGAGTAGACAAGCCTATAAGTAGAACTCTGTTAGAACCACAATGGCGAGAGTAGACAAGTCTATAAGTAGAACTCTGTTAGAACCACAATATGAAGGTACAGATCACAAAGGCAACATTTCTGCACATTTGGTCATCAACACTGATGTGTAGAGAAGGGAGGCCTGCGAAACATACATTAGGACCACCAAGTCCAAAAAGAATCAATGGCCTAAACTCAAAAAGTGCTAAAGCAATTACAAGCAGTTTCCTACTTTGCTCAGTCAGTGCAAACAAAGAAAGACCAAACAGGAAAGCTAGCATGGCCAGTAGGCTTTATAGGGGAGGGGCTAATCAGTGACTACTTACACCTGGGTAATTGGGGGAAAGGTTAAGTGTATGGTTATCAGAGGCATCTTCCATGCCTTTGTGGCATAAGTATAAAAACAAAGGTATATAAACCAAAAGTGATAGGTTCAAAACTCAAACATGACTCAATATTAAAACTAAAAGAAACAATACCATTGAAGATGTCAAACAACTCCAATTTATGAGTAAAATAATTTTCAACAAAAATGTACTGACTCAAAATTTATGTAATGTTCTCAACTGCATTTCTCATGCATATGTGGCTGAAGAGTAAAATCCAGAGTTCATTTCTGCGACAGAACATTTTCACTGTCCATCTAAATTCTAAAAGGTGGGTTAAATATAAGTCCCAGATTGTACCTTACAGCCCAGAGTGGCTCAAAAGATAAATCTGAGGTTTACAACCCAAAGGTGACTGGTTCAATACTCAAACAAAACTAATAATCAACAAAAAACTCAAACAAAACAAAAAGAAACTCAAACAAAACTAATAATCAACAAAAAACTCAAACAAAACAAAAAGAAACTCAAACAAAACTAATAATCAACAAAAAACTCAAACAAAACTAAAAGAAACTCAATCAAAACTAATACTCAAACAAAACTAAAAGAAACTCAAACAAAACTAACAATCAACAAAAAACTCAAAAAATATTCAATATAAAAACTGAAACAACAAATCAAACAATTAGAGGTTCAAGCCTCTTGAATAAAACTTTCACTGTCCTTCTGAAAGGTGCAGTGTTTGAACCTCCTAAAGTGTGCATTGTTTTTTAACCTCCTAATGGAACTCCTAAAGAACCTCTATATTCTGAAAGGTGGGTTAAGTCAGACATTCTCAACTGCATCACTTATGCCTGTGTGGCTCATGAGTAAAATCCAGTGTTTGTACACCAAATGTTGCGAGTTCGAACCTGCCACAGGACATTTTCAGTCCATTCTTTATTCTGACAGGCTGGTTAAATATAAGTTCCCGATTGTACCTTACATGCCTGTGTGGCGCAGGTGATAAGCCTGGGGTTTATAAACAGAACATTCTGGGTTCAATTCCCCTGAAGAACATTTTCACTGTCCATTCTTTATTCTGACAGGCTGGTTAAATATAAGTTCCCGATTGTACCTTACATGCCTGTGTGGCGCAGGTGATAAGCCTGGGGTTTCTAAACAGAACATTCTGGGTTCAATTCCCCTGAAGTACATTTTCACTGTCCATTCTTTATTCTGACAGGCTGGTTAAATATAAGTTCCCGATTATACCTTACATGCCAGTGTGGCTCAATAGATAAAAACTAGGCTTCATAAACCAAACGTCATAGGTTCAAACCTCAAAGAAAACCAATACTCAAACAAAAGTTCAAACAAAAACAAAAACCAAAAAAAAAAGAAAAGATCAACTGGAAGAAAACAGCTGAAATAAAGTGTCATAAAAAAACTCAAATATCTCAATAAAAACTAAAAATAAACTGGTTCCATCAAATTAATGTGAAAAGTACAAAAATCACTTTGCTTAATATGTACATTTCTTAAGCTCCGCCCCCAGGAGGCAGGCTCATAAAGAAAATCCCGCCCCAGAGGCGGGTTCCCAAAAAAGATCCTCCCCCTCCCACCGGAGCCAAAAGAGGGCGTGAGGAGGGAGGCGGCCTGCCTCGGCACTTTGGCCTTAAAAAGCCAGAAAATGAAGGTTTGCTCTGAGCAAGATTCAAACCCACCACCTTCAGCTTGGGAGACCTATGCTTTCCTCTTGCGCCACTAGGCATTTCACACTAATAAGAATTTGGAGGTTGTATTTAAGGTTGAAGGCAGAGGTGACAGGTCAAGGGATGAAAATCCTTTTCAGACACCTCTACCCCTTGCCAGAATGATTGAATCTAAAGGTGATGATCAGGGTTCATGACGACTCAACTGAGATTTAGGTTATTGTTTAAAACCATCTGTGGGAACATTTTTACTCTGTTTCCCACATTTACTCTTTCATTGAGCAAACAAGATGTTTAGTTTGCCATAATGTAATTACATTGCATACCAGTTATTGTCATCTCTTACTCGTAGTCTTAGTTTTAGATGACCAAAACGTTTGCACTTTTAATCAACCAGAAATATAATTGTTTTGTTTAATATATTACTTTTGCTGTTCTCACTCCAGACTTTATTTAAACAATTAAGTTGGATATAAAGTTTTCAACTAGTTTCTCAAACAGTGCTGTGACCACAGCACTTCTTTGATAAGCTGAATAAAAAATAAAAAATAAACTACTTTAAAGTGAGAACAAATGCACTATAGCCTGTTTATCAAAACCTAAAGTGTTTGTGATTAGTATATATTTTTTTTACACTTACACATTTTTGTTAAAGAACATTTGCTGTTCTCACTTTAGACTGTTAAACGTCTTTAAAGTTTTCAACTCAAACAGTGCTGTTATGACCACAGCTCATCTTAGAATAGCTTATTTAATTTAAAAAGAAATACCACTTTATACACTCATGGCATGCAGCATGTCAATCAAATCAATTATAGGCTGAGCTCCATACTTGTGAACTGCATTCTGTTTTGAGCTAGTGACTCAAGGATACCTTTTTTAAATTGAATCCAACAAATTCCATTTCATGTATTTATTGCAACAAACACCAAACAATTAAATACAAAAACAAACAACAATTTGGGGTAAGAACAAGACTATGGAAATTGTATACATGTGACCATGGCAGAGTAAGAACAGCTCAGTAAATTCAACTTGATGGTATTCCATCTTGGGAATCCATTAAAAGTGCTAAGGTGACCACACTGTTGATGTGTTCCACAATGGCAAGAGTAGACAAGCCTATAAGTAGAACTCTGTTAGAACCACAATGGCGAGAGTAGACAAGTCTATAAGTAGAACTCTGTTAGAACCACAATATGAAGGTACAGATCACAAAGGCAACATTTCTGCACATTTGGTCATCAACACTGATGTGTAGAGAAGGGAGGCCTGCGAAACATACATTAGGACCACCAAGTCCAAAAAGAATCAATGGCCTAAACTCAAAAAGTGCTAAAGCAATTACAAGCAGTTTCCTACTTTGCTCAGTCAGTGCAAACAAAGAAAGACCAAACAGGAAAGCTAGCATGGCCAGTAGGCTTTATAGGGGAGGGGCTAATCAGTGACTACTTACACCTGGGTAATTGGGGGCATGGAGACAGAACTCTGCACCATGCATCTCACATGCCTTTGTGGCATAAAAATAAAGACAAGGATTTATAAACCAAACGTCGTAGGTTAAAAAATTAGTCAATATAAAAACTGAAACAACAAATCAAACAAAACATGTCAAATAACAAAACAAAAGCAATATGCAGAAAACAAAAATCATCAACCAAAACAATCCAAATGACTAACCAAAAAGCCTAAATGCTTTTCAAAGCAAACTTATAACATACAACCTCTAATCATTAGGGTTCATTATGACAACAAATTCGATTTATGTGTTTCTTTAGGGCTTTTATGTCTGGTTTCTGGAGCTAAGTCTTCAAAACTAGGTTCAGAGTAAAGACAGAGGAAGACTTGAACCCCCAACCTTTTGACATGTAGACAGTGTCCTATCACACTGAGCTACCATGCTGGATGTTCTGTTGTAGCTATCCTTCTTCTCTAACCCCAGGAACCCCAGAGTAGCTTCTACTAAAGTAGTAGCTAATGGGGATCAAAATAAACAAGAAACTAACAACTATAGGGCCCAGCTAAGTGTGGCGGGAGGGTTTCTTTATAGCTTAAGTGTGGTTTCTGGAGCAAAGTTTTCAAAAGTAGGTTCAGAGTAAAGACCCAGTAAGACTTGAACCCACAACCTTCTTGTAGGCAGTGTCCTATCACACTGAGCCAGTGAGCCACCATGCTGGCTTTTCCTTCTTCTTTAACTTCTCTATGGAATACACCAAGATAGTTACAATGTTTTTGGAACAAAAAAGTCTAAATTGGTGTGCTGTTGCTTAATTGTCTTAAATGAATGTTTATGAACCAATGGAAATGATAGTTTTGGCTTAATAAACTGATATAATGGCCTACCTATGAAACAAGAGGTTCCAGGTTCAATTCCTGGCTGACAATTTAGCTATGTAACGTTACCCAAACATCTTGCAAAAGGTTGGATACTTTAAAAGTTGTATTAATGTAAATCTGTCACTACATCTTTTCACATGGGGGTCCGCGGCCAAATAGGTGAGGCGATGTGTCTATACTAGTGTCTATACCTAAATAAGGACCTAAGTCAAAGTACATGGTGTGAGGAGCGGACCGTGACAGAATCTCAATTCGAAAACATAGCCTAATGTTTATGTAGCAGGGCTAATATATTATACGAGATAATGGCTACACCACCCTCACAGATAGGAGTGAGGGATCCTACAAACACATTAACCATATATTGTATTTATATTGGACAAGGTAACTGAACAAAGGTAAGGTACCCCAAATTGGTTAAGTGTTCAGAATGAACAGAACCAGAGGCTGTTGTACCAAAAAGGTTTCAAGTTTATTCAACATCAAGTTTATTGAATCTTAAAAAGGAAATCATGTTAAAATACGAAGGGAAGGAGGGGTTATTATAATCATAAAAAATGGGACTAAAAGCGGTGAATGCTTCAGGGCCTACTGGGTCCTCTAAACTAATCACACACAGTAAATAAACAAATCAAAATAAGATAAATATGCCAACAAACAAAGTAAAAATATTGCGACGTGTGTCGCAAATTACTATGAAAACCTGCTAAACCTGTCTGCCGTGCCGTCAGTCGTCAGTACACTCAAGACACTAGTGCCCCCGCTGCCACTATAGGCCCGACTCACACCTTTCGATCTAGCATACAACATTGATGCATGCTAGATGTATACAAAGGGTGTGATACATCTTGCCCCAATGCATTTCCAATGGAAGTCACATGGTTTGACACAACATTTGTGTTGTATGGCTTTCGGCTGTGTTTCGACTGCCCCCTCCCCCTCACACAACACAAATGTTGTGTCAAACCATGTGACTCCCATTGGAAATGCATTGAGAGCTTGCATCAGCTATACATCTCATACAACAAGCATACATCAATCTGTTGCGAAGGTGTGAGTCAGGCCTAAGGCCTGACTCACACCTTTCGATCTAGCATACAACATTGATGCATGCTAGATGTAAGCAAGATGCAAGTGTCATGGCCGCCCCAATGCATTCCCAATGGAAGTCACATGGTTTGATACATTTTGGACTACAAGCTGTTGTATGGCTTTCCGCTTTCGGCTGTGTTTCGACTGCCCCCCTCCCCCTCATACAACACAAATGTTGTGTCAAACCAGCCTTTAGAAGGATCCGAGATATTTCAGCATGAAAATAATCTAATAATGGGGCCCGACACCACCTGAAAGAAAGCGTCGCTGCCTCTATGCATTGCACAGAATTGCATGATACCACATTTGTACAGTTGGAGGCTTATCCTTAATCCAGTTTATCAGAATGCATTTCCGGGCTGAAAGTAGAAGTTTATTAAATAGTTTGAATTGTAAGGGTGTCAAATGAATTTCTCCATATATGGAGCTCATCTGTTCTGACCTTGATTCATCCTACTCGTCCTTTCTCTTCGATGTCTCCCTTTTGACTGATACCTGTCCATTCATTCCCCGGACCCCACTTTGAGAATATTTTCCATGAAAAAAATCAATGAAAACATTTAAAAAGTAGTGAAAATAGCACCTCCACCAGACAGAGTGCTCCAGACTTCCCTCTCCAGAGCAACATTATTGACATCCTCCTGGGGATTCCCGTCGCTGGCCGACAGAGAAAACGGCTGTCGGCTCAGGTCTGGAAACGTTGACTGACAGAAAAAACTGTGGATTGTTCCAGTCTAGAAAACCTACATCTTCAGACTCCACCTTAGCCCATAGCTGTCGCACGACATTTGATGACCTGGTGACCAGTCCAGAGGTCATGACCTCTGATCTGGTGAGTGACCAGCCCAGAGGTCATGTGATGTCATCGCTTGCTGTCACCAATCAGAAGAAGCAGTGGACTGAGGGTCGAGGGAGACAGCTTGGCAACACATTATGATTTATAGTTAATGAAAATTAATTTGAACTGTTCAACCGTTCTGAAACGTTGTACATTTGGACTATCTTTGCAAAAGAAATATCAAATAAATGTAATTCACCAAGTGAATGCAACATTCCTATTCTGGGCATTTCATAGTGGGCAAACATTGTTGGAAAATAGTGAACATTCAAGCATTGTGAGCTTGTAGGTCAGCTATTTTTGGTGGTGTACTGTCAAGGGAAAATGGAGTGGGCCTAGTACAGACCCTGGAGAGGATGGTAGTTTAAATGGTTATTAAAGTGGGAAGAATACAATATAATGACTGTTATTATTATTATTATATATTATTTCCATAACAGCTTCTGAACCATTCCTTAACTCCATGGTCACTGAACTAAAGACTGGACCAAATCATCACAAGGCACACAATATTTACAAGATATTCATAGTAAAATGGCTTCTTTTAGCGAGACAAATCAGGAGAAAATCTACTTTGTTAATGACATTTCTTTATCCCAGCAACAAACTCTCACGAGATTTGAGATGAGTCCGGAAGCCTCTCTCTGTCCATCTGCAATTTGACGGACAACACATAGAGGGCTCTGGCCCCATATTTAAGATGTCAAATATTAAAAGTGAAATAAAATGTGTGTTCCAATGCGTAATAATGCCACCAGGCCTTTCACATTAAATACAAATGTTCTGTCATATTGGAGGTTGAAGGAAAAGCTCAAGTCAAAAGATACAAATATTCAATATTTAAGTATTATAGCATATTTGTGGTGTTAAATGTGATGTTTTTCATCATATTTAAGAAATTACATTATTAGTTTTAGACCATCTAACACATTAGCTGTTTATTTGTATTTGTATTTGACACTTTAGGCTTATGGGCTATATCTTGCCCATACCCCACATATTTTCCAGTTTTTACTTAAAAAAACTACTTTTAAAATAGTTCAACTAGCCGATCTAAGAGCGCACAACGTGTCGATGTTGATCGGCTACTGTATAGTTAAATTATTTTAAAAGGTTTTTGAAAATAATAAAACAAAAAGGCAAATACGTTTAGGGATAAGGGGTAAGGCGTGGCATAGACAGGGCCCCTAGTATCCCATGAAAACATCTTGTAATATAATACTGTAAGAAAACACTTATGTTGTCAAAAACCATGAAAAGATGGGTTTTGATTTCAAAACATCTTTATTGACACAAATGCATAACGATTTCCATTGTGCGTGTGTGCGTGCGTGCGTCTGTCTGTTGGGAGGAGAGCAGATATAATTATTACAGAAAAACATAATAAAAAATACGTGTATTAATACAATTTACAATTAACCACACAACTAAAATAACAATTGCGTGTGCAGAACCAGTTTTTAATCCTGAATAGTGTCGTTTTGTGGTTAAATTATTACCCTCAGGCAGGGTGTGGTGTTTTGGGTGGTGTTAGGGTTATATTCTTACCCTCTGGTAACACTATAGAAGGTGGATACTCTGCATCAGGATCCTGATCCACTCCCTCATTAATGGATCCACTGAGGTCAAACACAAAGGTCATGGGTCACAAAGCGACATTTCAACAGTAGAATAATGATCACATCCTATAGCTATAGACAGAGCAGCCAGAGCGGTCACACTGGGGCCTGGGGGGTGGTGGGCAACATTATTATTATAGTTCAGCGCCCACCTGTGGTATGTTGGGTTAAGAACGGCCGTTTGTGAGTGATTCAGATTGCACCTCTAAAGTATGCCTGTGTTCAAAGAAGTTAAGAACTCACATTAAACTAGAAAAAGTGCTTTTGGGCACAGGTCTCCACCAGGAGGATAGGAATGTGTGTGATGTTTGGCAATATAGAGTAATATAAACGTTTATTTGGGGTTTGTGTGTGTGTGTGTGTGTGTGTGTGTGTGTGAGTGACGCGACTTGGCCTGTTGTAGCGCCACCATGAGGCTGATTTGAAAACTGTCAAGTGGCATTTCTTCCTCAGCCTATAATGGGAATAGGCATGCACATAGTTTCACCGCAATCGGACGCTGCGTTGAGGAGTTGTGGCGATTTGTACTAAACAGGTACCAAACGGGCTACTCCAATCGTAGCCAATCAGGATGGATAATTATGAGAAATCAAACAAATGGACTATGGAGAGCATGTACCGATTTGCGTGAAATTTGGATAAAATCTGAAGGAGTAATATTAGAAAATGTGTTTTACATATGTCGGCCTCCTGGTGGCGCTATAAAGAACAGATGTGAAAAATTCCAGGCAAAGGTTTTTCCTTGGCCTCTAGGGAGTGTGCATACATGGTTTTACACATATGGTGCAGATGATGATTAACCAGGCTAATCAAGGTCCAAACATAGTCTATATATAGACCACATTTAGACCTTGATTAGCCAGTCTAATCAAGGTCTTAATGATAGACCGTCTATATATAGACTACATTTAGACCTTGATTAGCCAGGCTAATCAAGGTCTTAATGATAGACCGTCTATATATAGACCACATTTAGACCTTGATTAGCCAGTCTAATCAAGGTCTTAATGATAGACTGTCTATATATAGACTACATTTAGACCTTGATGATAGACCGTCTATATATAGACTACATTTAAACCTTGATTAGCCAGTCTCTGAAAAAAATACTCTGCCTAGTGTGAATGTGCGTGGAAAATTTCACGGAAATCACACGATGTGTTCATAATTTGCAGACGGACACACGGACGGACGGACAGACACTGCACGGACGGACAGACGGAGTGCAAAAAATACTCTCTCCCAAGGTTATAATAGTTAACTAAAACTAACTAAAAAACTAAAACTAGAATAAAAAAAACATTTTAGTTAACTGAAACTAATAAAAACTAAAAATTAATTAAAAAACGATAACTAAACTGAAACTATCGTGTGTCCTCAAAACTAACTGAAATTATAGACAAAATACACTTAGTTTTAGTTTTTTATCAATATGTATATGCCTTTCGGATATTTATAATATAATCCTTTTAAATTCATTTGATTAATTTCCTCATTTCTCCACCAACTTTTACGGCAGTTTTCAGCACCGTACGGCAGCATGTAGCCATGCTAACCCTAACCCACAAATAATCCAAATAAATAAGTACGAAAAAAACTAAAACTAAACTATAACTAAGCATTTTCACCAAAATAAAAACTAAATAAAAACTAGCAAACCCGCTCTAAAAACTAACTGAATTAGAAAAAAATATGTCAAAACTAACTAAAACTAAACTATAATGAAAAAAACATTACAGATATCTTGTTTGGGACCAGTGTTGTTTTCGGCGACAAAAAACAAGACGAAAAATGTTCGTCGACTACCTTTTTTTCACTGACGAAAACTAAATGAAAACTAAGCTATGATGACTAAAACTAAGACTAAATATACTGAATTTTGTCAACAAATAAAAACTAGACTAAAATGTTAGTAAGGGACTAGCTGGACAAGAGATCCAGTAAATCATTTTACAAAAAAATAGCCGATCTTGGCTTGTATATCGGCTATTTTAAGCAAATGAAAAAAAAACGTCATTACGACGGCATCAACGCCCACCAGAATACATTTTGTTCGACAAAATCAACTGTAGATTTAGTCGACTAAAATCTCATAATATTTAGTCAACTAAAAGTAGACTAACACTAAAACATTCCAAGTCACTAAAATGTGAGAGAGACTATGACAAAAACTTAAATCAAAATTAGCTGCCAAAAACAACACTGTTTGGAACCATGTGTTGGATCAATGAGCAGACATTGCCTCCTTCCATCCAAAAATCACAGTTACAAACGCTGCAGGAATTATTTTTTAGAACCATTGACTTAATTAACCAATTTAACCAACATCAATGTACTATTTTGAATGAAGTAATGGCTGCGACTCACTCAGGGTCCCAACTTAACACCCACCGGGACTGGGAATATCCATTTTTCTAATATTTGTAGTAATTCGTTTTTAGGTGGCTGTCATCAAGACATCAAGATTAGCAGGGTCGTAATTGCTTGAAAGCACTTGCATTCTCTTTCAAATGCAATCGTTTTGTGCGTCTAAAAATATCTTGAACTTGCCCAGAAAGGCCTTGAGTAATAGAGAAGCTTCTAACAGCCCTCTCCTCTCCTAACACTCCGACTGGCACCAAATGGCAGACAGACTGAGTCACAGACTGTCAATTAGCAAGGTTGAAACACATTTTGCTCAGCAACTTCCCAGTCCACACTTATTAGCAAATCACCTCAGGTAGTTTTGGTGTCACTTGCCACAGAAATCATTTTGACAGAAGCTAATGGTGCTGCAAGCTACAGCCTATATTCATATAGAGCGTTGCAGTCCCGCCCACGATGAGAGGCCCGGAAGAGAAAACTCTCTGAGCCCCCCACCATAATGTATAAGATGCACTTTTTGGGCAGAAATGGATTTGGAAAAACCTTGTCTACTATGAGGTTTTCTCTTGGCAATATACCAGAGGGCGCAGTGGAGTAACAAAGTATTTTTTCTTCCGGTGAAAAAAAATCCCTTTCTGGCCAAAAAGTGCATTTTATACGTGTGTTGGGGGGCTCAGAGAGTGCGGAAAGTAGGCTTTCTAATAACACAAGCCGCCTTTAATTATTTTGGTGAGTATAGGTAAACGTTCTTTATATTTTCAGAGGAGAGGCTGGTCTGCATTTCAGGGCAGGAAGACAACAGCCCCATAGCCTAAAGGGCCTTTCAAACATGAAGCGAGGAACGCAGGCGTTGTTGCCTGGATCAACGACAGGTCTGGTGAGTCGCGGACGCACCCGCGCAACAAATTCACGGGACCGCACTCACGTAAATACGCTTGCGTTGTCGCACCGTGACTGCTCCCCAGTGCTCCGTGCAAAAACTCAGGTATGAACTATAGGCACGTTATATCGCTTCACGTTAGAGCTATGGACCAGAGCTATATCCAATAGGGTACAACTAGAGGGTGGGTTCTTTAGAGGTGATTTGCCATACTGTCTGTTGCACACCTCTGGGATTAATATTTTTCTAAATCAGTCCACCCATGCAGCCATCTATCTGCCAGAAATGTATTATTCATTCAATGATAGCTTCTTTATAGATCTGTCGCATGCACATGTGTGATGTGATGCATTTCCTTGACAATGCAAGTGATGTATAATGCCCAGAACGAGTGTGACGTTGCAGCGGCTTGTAAAACGTCCATCTGATTTGCATTGCTTTGGTTTCAGCTTTGCTGAAATAGGAACCAGATCAGAGAGAACTGCATGTGAGACATTACAAGAAAAAGTAAATATTCTCATTCCGCGGATGTTTTTTCCTGCCTGTGAGTATTTAGACTAGAGAGTTTGATTTGGTCTTTGTTTTCCTTTGTCTGTTGTCCTCAGAGTGGCCTGTATACGTTTCAGAGTATAGCCTATGCTTGAAAGGGCTTTGAAACTGTCAACAGCGTGGCTGGTGTTTGATTATCCACAGCCTGTATTTCCATATACATGACAATAGATCGATCATACTGTATCTTGTCTGTCTGTCTGTCTGTCTGTCTGTCTGTCTGTCTGTCTGTCTGTCTGTCTGTCTGTCTGTCTGTCTGTCTGTCTGCCTGCCTGCCTGCCTGCTGCCTGTCAACTATCCACTGCCATCTATCCATAAACACTTTAATAATAATAAATAATAATTCCCCCATCATTAAAATGGACATTTAGTTAAAAGTTGTGTCAGGCATTGATGGTTTCAACTATTTTAACTCTGAGAGAGTTTATGGACCCTTGAGTTTTATACACAAGAGTTAAATGTGCCGCACAGTCAGAGACCTATTCGCCTGACATAATCAAAACTCCATTTGCCGACCAAAGAACTCAGTCATCAAGTACAAATTAATTTCCCATACCCTCGGATGTGGTGCAAAGTGTCCCCCCCCCCCCCCCCCGGCTCCCACTATACCACATTCAGTATGATATTAATTTCAGCAAGACCTGCAAATCCAAATCGAGTCTCCGACCATTGCATAATTCATGGAGCCCCTCCGACTAAATTCCTTTTCATGTGGGCAACGCATCCCGGACGAAAATCCTCGGAAACCCGGATAAGCCCAAATGGCTTAGACCCGACGGCCATGCACAGCTGTGCTCAGGTAAACTGGCATTGTGTCTTGAAGAATCAGGTCATCCTCCATACACAGAATACAAGAGTCTTGCTGATGATATGTGTGGGGGGTTAGGGGGTGGGGGGGAGGTAAACTCTGGAGGACATCTGGCTACAGATTACAAGCATTCATAAAATAATAATTTTCCTCTGGATATGTTTTATTTCCTTTCATCTTCACTTTTCCCCCTCGCTGCCTGCACCTCTCTCGGCAGAAAGATTCCATTGTACACATTTATGGACGCTATATGGCGGGTGACAATATCAAGTCGTGCATGACATCTGTTACATTACGTTCCATTGTTTAAAATCTCAAGAACAAGTTTAATATTATGTTTTTTAACCACTAGAGAGCATGTTTTTTCTTTTTCTTTTCTTTTTTTATGAATTATATGGCTCAATTCCAGACAAGTCATTAAAGTTATTCATTGCGGTACTTTTGAGCTTAGATCGAAATCAGCAGAAGAAGGGAGTGATTATTCAAATGGCAGTCAACACTTTTGTTAGAATGATGTTCCCTTAACTCCATTAATCTGTATCTGTAGTCCTCGATCATTATGAGATGTAGGCTACAGTACAGCTAGCTGCCTCTTCATCATAGCTGGGGATTAAAGCTTAATTGATCCAGAGGAGTTTTTCATTTCCTTTATTTTCTTTTCCTTTATTTATTTTATTTTTTGCACACTCCAATTAGTTAACCATGTTAAGTACCACACGAACCCCATGAACCACATAAATAGTGTCCGTATTTTGGGTATACTACAGTATAGTAGGCTACTACAGTATATTACTATAAAAAACAGCACATAATAAAAAGTAGATAAAGTAATAAAATAAAATATATTTTAATTTAAAGGGTAAATAGCCCATCTTCATATTAACTATATACACTATCTTTGTGTATGTCAGAACACTATTTATTCAAAAGTCTTGGTAAAAGAAAGTTGTGAGGTGAATGAGGTAAAATGGTCCATAAACTATAGACCAGGTCACACGTGGTGTAAGCGTTTAACTGGTGGCCACTTGGAATCGGAAAGTTCCCGGTTTGATCGCTGGCGCCCCCTGTGTTAGCGGGTCCTTCACAGGTGTTACCGATGATACTAATGAAGACTCTGCTGCATTCTGATCAAACAGCCCTATGTTCCCTCAAACCTATGTTCCCTCAACCCAAAATAGACCCTATATGTTCCCTCAGCCCTATGTAATGTTTTAACTATTGTCTGTCTGTGATGATTATGTTTTTAGGGTGGGAAAAAAAATCACGGCACTCCATCTTTAAACTACAGTATAGTAAAATGACTACTCAGTGAAACAAATATGGCAACTGCAGTAATGATAAACAAACAAAGCTGTTCATATATTTGTGTGTTTTTGAATTGTGCAGTGCACAGTATACATCATGCAACATTTTAACACAGTGTTGTTCCAATTATGCTGGTAGATATGAATAGTTTGCTCCTATTTTTGCGGTCAATATGAAATTGCTACATCAAATGATTGAGTCTTGAGTCACGTGTCGTGTGTATAATTAAATTGGTTCATAAAGCCATACAATCAACTTAGACTATGGTCTTACAGTACATATGATTTGATGATGACGAGCCATATGATCTAGTGGAAAATGATCTAATGTGCACCTTTTGATAATCGTGTTAAACATTAAACTATAACCTAACTTGACATGGGATGGAGAACGGGAAAGTTTATGTGGGAGATGTTAATTATTCTGCCGTAGAAAGTTACAGCTCTTCTATTTAACATCCTGTTTATCACCGATCACGACGGGGATGTGACTGTCGTGGCAGTCGTGGAGTTAAATGGTTATCAATACATTAGGGGGGGGGTTGTCTGGGACTTGGCAGCTATCATTAGGAGTTCTATCATTTGAATGAGTAAACGTGAATGAGCATTGGAGCGTGTGTGTGTGTGTGTGTGTGTGTGTGTGTGTGTGTGTGCGTGCGTACACTGTGTTTACACCACCATTACCGGGCCTGATCAAGCCTGACTCCAGTGAGTCATTAGGAGGAAATACCTGCAGTCAGCCTTCAGCACATAACCTGTTATCTGCACTGCAGCCATGAACCTCTCCCTTCTCTCATTCTCTCCTCTATAATCAGATGTTTCAACACACAATGATGCCAGGGCTCTTCGCCCTGGTCTCTATCCTATCTCTCTGCTTGTGAGCGCCTCTCTCTCTCTCTCTCTCTCTCTCTCTCTCTCTCTCTATGACCCTCATATTGGAACTCGAGCCAGCTGTGAAAGGGACTATATAGATATGTGCTCTTGACCCAAAATGAGAAATACAAATCAATACACATTTCTCACTTGCTTGCTTATACTTTCACCCGTTACTTCTTTACATCCCCTCCCAGGGATATACATAATCGTGTATGTAAGCAGCAATTTGACTCTAGAAGGCATATACCATTCTCACATCTTTCAAAACAAAGTTTGATTCAGGCTGTGGTTTCTCTGCTCAGAGAGAATAAATAAACAACTACGGCGGTCAATGCATTCCAACCATATTTTTTATTTTGTCTTTGGTTGACTTTGTCTCTGTTATAATGAAGGCGTGTGAGCTCTGCCTGGGAAGAAAGGAATTTGTGTTGAATATAAGTAAGTAAAAAAGAAAATTAATACATTTATTCCAGCCGTCACATCAGAATACGGGGTACTAAAAATAAATTTTATCCAGTGGGGGCAGAATGGATTCAAGGTCGAATAGGGGAACAGCTAGATGTTCAAAATGTCTGTCTGTCTGTCTGTCTGTCTGTCGGATCAGAAGCATTATACCAAATGTATCACACCGATGTGATGGCAGAGGAAGTGTAAGCGGGTAAGCGCCTAGGATTATATTACATAATTGACACTGGGTGGAAAAATGGGTTGCAACATTGCGGGATAACTTTTTTTGAGTGGTGCAACCACTCCTACAACCAGGAATGTCCGTTTGTATCATGAGCACGAGTGGTGTGCGCATGTGTGACATTTGCGCGTGTGTGTACAATGCGCGTGCCTGCACAATGCGTGCCTAGCACGTAGCAACACAATGCTGCGTCGTAGCAACACACATCAATGCTGTTGCTGCGTGCGCTGCGTGCGTGCGGTATCGCACGTCTGTGTGTGTAGATGCACGTGCCTGCACAAAGCGTGCCTAGCACGTAGCAACACAATGCTGCGTCGTAGCAACACACATCAATGCTGACTGTAGTCTCCAAGGGGAAGACAGAAGCTAACGGTTAGCATGTAGCTACAGGCTAACATTACACTGTAGTCTCCAAGGGGAAGAGGGAAGCTAACGGTTAGCATGTAGCTACAGGCTAACATTACACTGTAGTCTCCAAGGGGAAGAGGGAAGCTAACGCTTTGCATGTAGCTACAGCCAGGCTAACATGACACTGTAGTCTCCATAAAGGGTGTTTAGTTATGATGACCATAAGATAACTGAAGCTACATTAATGCAGCACTTTACTTTGGTTTGGAGTTCAATTAAAACTAAAGTATTCAACTAGTGTGTGGACATTCTATTCAAAGTTTTCAAATGTTTAGCTATAGGCATACAGTGTTGTGTACTTGAACCATTCATTATTTAAAAGATGGTATTTCAGGCAAATATTGAAGTTATTAAAAAAGAAGCCTATCCATCATTGCCGTAGGAAAATAAAAATCCTTGCTACCCATCCTTCCCACGAAAAATAATAATAAAATAAAATAAATTCCTTGCTACCCATCCTTACCACGAAAAAAACAAATCCCCTACCTACTCAGCCCAAAAATGACAGCCAATCGGAAACCTTTTTTTTGTGTACAGTAACTATAACAATAAATGTGTAGTTGCACCACTCAGTTCACACGGGTGTGATTTTTTTTAAAGGAAAAGAAAAAGAAAAGAGGGAGAGTGTGTGGGTGTGTGATGCAAATAGAGTGAAGTCGCACCCACAGGTGTGATTAATTTGGTATATTGCTTGCTCCTGATCCGAGAGTTATTGTCACATGGTTGCAGGTTCACTTTTATTCATAAAACCGCGTTTAGATTTACGTATCTAAAGCATATACGTTTCCAGACATACATACGTACATATATGAACATACATTAACCACTTAAGTCCTGTATAGATTTAGGCAATTTGAAAAGTGGGTGAGCTTGTAGTAAATCTAAGTAATTCCAATTCCGGACTTTTACTTGTAATAGAGTATTTCTACATTGTGTTATTGATACATTTGCTTAGTAAAAAAAAAGAAAGAAAAAGAAAACATTTCCCACCACTGAAAAATTAAAAAAAACTGAATAGAAGTTTGGGTATCAAGGGGATATCATTGTTTTGAACAGAGGCTCAAAACACAATGTTTTGACCCTGGGTAAGGCACAGACTCCAGACAAAGTTAGCCGGACGAGTCCATGTCCTTGGATGAGGCATTAATTATTTGTTCTTTTGGTATTGAAAATTGCAGTTAAAAGGACTGCTTCTATTTTCCTCACACATGAGCTGTGACTAATGTGTGTTTGGAAAACTCAGCAGCTATATAGAGGGTATGCACGTGACATCATCATCACAACCGGAAGTTATGCGGGAATGCATATGAGTGGCAAAAAACTACTTTCTGGCCTTGACAGCCCATAGATCCAAACAGAAAGTCCTATTTGATTGCATTAAATTACTTTAAGCAACATTAAATTAACTTTGTCACTCACTTTGCCACTCGATATGCCATTCACTTCATGCATGCGCATACCCTCTCTCTATTGGCAGTACAATGACTGAATGACTCTTGCAACAAAAGTAGAGGTGAATGTAACAAGCCTCGACACCTACGCCTGCTAATTCCCCATCAACCCATAAGATACTTCATATCTTTCTCTGTTTTGCTCTTTATGACAAGATGACAACAAAACTAGATGCACTGTTTACATTTTCAAAATGTAATTTAGTGACAGCTGTCAGAGACCAATCGCGGTCACTTGGATTCGCTCTCAACTTAAGTGCACGGAAGAGATAGGCTATAGAACTTCAACAATCAAAAGAGTCCTTTGCCTTCGGAAGTGCTTAATATCTGAGAAATTACTGAAATAAATCAACCAATTTTGAAGTGTCGATACGATTTTGTATAGGCTATTCAAATTTGATTCGAGGCCCCCTCAAATTAAATTCTGCTAGAGACGGAGTTACTATATTACTAATCCGAAAAATAACATTTCATTCATCATGGCTGAAAATATGGTTCTCGACAGCTTCCCAACCCAACAGATTATTTCCCCACAAAGTCACAGCTACAATTGTTGCTACCAGGAACAATGAGGATGCTCTCCAGCTGTGACTACACAGTGTTCCAATATTCATCCAGTTTAGCACCAAACAACTGTCATTGCTTGGGTGGCTTGGTGATGTTTCGTGGCAAATGCCTTTGGGAATGGAAATCGCACCTCTGGGCCTCATGGATAGACACACCAAACGGTTTATGCCTATTTGCATTTCAGGCCCTCCTTCTGGCAGCAAAGACGGTTGCAGACACAGGGATTATCATATTTCAAAATGTGTCGATAGCATGGATGGGTATAGAGGAGTCTCAAATCCCCAAACAGACTGCCTTCCCATAACAACTTGCAGTTGCTCCGGCACAGCCCTCTACTGTGAACACAATAAGACTTTCAGGTGGACGTTTCGGGCAACCATAGCCATGCCTGAAGGCACAACGTTAAGGTGCATGCCACCCGCGCCTATACTGTACTTAGTCTCGCTAGGCCAGACAACTATTCGACACGAGTCTGGAACTACGCCTCCTGGAAGCTGATAGTGTTAAATGTCTGATGAGCACTATAGCTACGTATATTGCTTCAATTAATTAGATTTACATTCACCGCTTTTAAACAGAAGTGGGGGGAAGTGGAGCATCCGCTTTAAGGCCTATTCATACTACATGTCATCATGTTGTAGTTTTAGTATAAACAGAGAGATGTGTTTGGGTGAGCGGTGTCATCATGTTGTAGTTTTAGTATAAACAGAGAGATGTGTTTGGGTGAGCGGTGTCATCATGTTGTAGTTTTAGTATAAACAGAGAGATGTGTTTGGGTGAGCGGTGTCATCATGTTGTAGTTTTAGTATAAACAGAGAGATGTGTTTGGGTGAGCGGTGTCATCATGTTGTAGTTTTAGTATAAACAGAGAGATGTGTTTGGGTGAGCGGTGTCATCATGTTGTAGTTTTAGTATAAACAGAGAGATGTGTTTGGGTGAGAGGTGTCATCATGTTGTAGTTTTAGTATAAACAGAGATGTGTTTGGGTGAGCGGTGTCATCTTGTTGTAGTTTTAGTATAAACAGAGAGATGTGTTTGGGTGAGCGGTGTCATCTTGTTGTAGTTTTAGTATAAACAGAGAGATGTGTTTGGGTGAGCGGTGTCATCTTGTTGTAGTTTTAGTATAAACAGAGAGATATGTTTGGGTGAGCAGTGTCATCATGTTGTAGTTTTAGTATAAACAGAGAGATGTGTTTGGGTGAGCGGTGTCATGTTGTAGTGTTTGAGTGAGTGCAGGTTTCATCATGTTGTAGTTTTAGTATAAACAGAGAGATGTGTTTGCAGGTGAGCGGTGTCATGTTGTAGTTTTCGGTGGTCACCTTATCACCTAAGCAACAACTGGAGTAGGAATAGGCCTTTACACCTGAATCAATTTCTGCACTTGTATTCCATTACACCGACTGCATGACGGAAACATTTGAAAATGTTGTGCGTCATCAACCGTCTGGCTCAAAAGAGACTTATAAGGCTCATTCATAGTCTGGATTTTCGGTGGTGAGGTGACCACCGCTCCGGTGGTGGGGTGACAACCAGAGCTGAAATAATATTGAGCGGTGGTGATTAAAAACAGAGAGAAGGTCTGGGGCGGTTTGCTCTTCACCGCGGCTCGTGACGTCATGTTGTAGTTCGGTGGTCACATCACCACCTAAAATCCAGACTATGAATAACGCTTAACATGTGCTCAACAGCATCTTTGTGTTGTCAGTGCAGGTGAAAAGACGACATGTAGGCTATAGCCTTGGCGAGACAAAGATACGCTGTAAACTTGGGTTTTCTACTTTTCTCTCTGTTATGTGTCAACTCTTTTTGTCTTTCTTTTTTCTCTGTCCACAATGAAAAAGGGTAGAAAAAGAGTATGGACAGAGCATCAAAGTATGTGTGGGTTGGCCATAACAAGCTGTTCATGTGGCCCAGCAGCATTACATTTGCACAAAACAAAGAACACACAAATCGTAAGGGTGTGCATAGTGATAGTGGTAGTGGGCATTAAAAACTAGCAATAAATAAATATTAATAAACAAACAAATTAACGAATAAACAAATACACAAATAAATAAATAAAAACTCTCCAGAGTTCAAAAGAATTCAAAGCCAAGTTTTGGAGAACACTCAAAGATACCCCTCTGTGTTTATTTGCTTTAAAGTTCTGTTGTGCAGCATAACAAGCATGTTATTTGTGATTATTATGCTGGCAGCAAGCAGCTCTATGTTTGCACTTAACAATGTCGGATCGACAGACCAACTGTGGCAGAGCTAAAAACATAATATGCACTAGGCCTGTAAAATCCTCAGGGGTCTTAAAAGTGGAAAATTGATCAGTAACACTTTTCTGATGCACAGTGTCAGATCTTTAAAGAATCTAGACTCTGTGTGTGTGTGTGTGTGTGTGTGTGTGTGTGTGTGTGTGTGTGTGTGTGTGTGTGTGTGTGTGTGTGTGTGTGTGTGTGTGTGTGTGTGTGTGTGTGTGTGTGTGTGTGTGCGCACATTTGATGACATGGTGTCTGCCATTTACAAGTCTAAAAGAATATACATTTCATGGTCTCTCGCCAATCTCTGATTTTATTTCGCGATAACTTGTGTGCAAGTTCAACTATGTATGGCTTAAGGGTACTAAATGGAATTCACTACAAAATACTGCTCACCACACCTACAAAGGAACAACCTCGCTCCCACCTACCTCTCCGATCTTCTCGAACCCTACGCCCCCTCAGGTCTAGTAAAGCCAACCTCCTGAAGGCCAAGTACCGCACCTGGGGGGGGCAGGGCCTTCGATGTTTCTGGCCCCAACCTCGGGAATGCTCTCCCCAACCATCTCAGAGTTGCCCCCTACCTGCTCTCCTTCAAAACCCACCTCTTCAAGATAGCCTTCCCCAGCTGAGGTATGTTTTTAACCTGATATTGTACTTGTTTTGCTTTCTTGAATTAAAAGTTTGTTCCTAGTGTTTTATGTAAAGCGGTTTGGGTTTTTAGAAAAGCGCTGTATACATTTGAGCTATTATTATTATTATTGTTAAAAGAAGGTTCCTTATAGCATCACCACAATCAATATGTGCATCCTACAGTATACCTGATTTTGAAGTCTTGTGAAATCTGTCATTTTGGCCAAAGGTCACCAGAACTAAGGCCACGGGGTCACCATAGAGTCAAAGGTCACCAGAACTAAGGCCACGGGGTCACCATAGAGTCAATGGGATTCATTCTCTTGGTAGCCTGAAGCTGCATATCAGCACATTCAATATGGCATATCTGGACACCACCCAAAGCAAGATGTTATAAAATTCGACTTTTTGGCAACCACTTCACATCCATATTTATATCCATATTTTGCTTCTGCTGTGTCCCCCCCATTAGAATGATCCATTTCTCCAGCTGTGCCTCATTGCACTTCATCTCCCACTAAGACAGAGTGTTTGAATAACAAAGACATTGGGCCTTGTAGCCTACAGTACGCTCCATAACTTGATAATAACATGATACTCATACAAATCAATCGTAACGATTTATTTGTACATGAGTATCATGTGTTTTGATGGTTTCGTTGTTATAATTCGAGGAAAACAATGCAGACCGTTGACTTTCCTGGGATTCAGGTCATGAGCGAAAGCGTCAGAATCGAGTCTCCGAGGCGGTGCCCTTTCAAAATGAGACAAACACGTCCTCCGGAAAAAAGTTCGAGCTCCGTTACCGAGGCAGCATAGCACCGCTTCCCCCCGGATGGATGTCTAGGGGTCTATACTGACAGGAGTAGACGGTTGATCTCTGAAACAGCCGTATAGTTGCAGCTGAACAACAACCAAAAGGTCAGCGGTTTTGATGGCTCGATCGGCACAGACGGGAGGCTTCGCGGGCTGGAGACGACAAAGGGCTCCCGGGGAAACGACAGGAGACTGCCGATGTGCCGCTGACTGGACCATTTCAACAAAGAGGAGCTGCATGGGACAGAAAGCTGCACGTTTTAGACCCAGAGCTCGATTCTACAAAATGTCTTCTAAATCATGACAGTGTTCTGAAAAACCCTATGTTTCTATGTCTGTGGTTCTCAAACTATTTCATGTCAAGGACCCCTAGAATTATATGTATTTGGCCTCCGAACCTCATCTCAAAATATGTTGTTCCAGGGACCCCCCAGAAGCAAAGATATGAGTTAAAAAACGTTTGCTGTTAAAGAAGTTTTCAAAAATAACAGATCTACAAGCTCGTAGCGCGGATGCAAGTTGGGAATGCACCATCCGGTTATGCAATACCCGTGCCCGTGCCACGTCCGTACCCATACCCGTTGTACCCGTCTGTCTGCGTGTGTCCGTTTTATACCCATATGGAGATTTATGTAAGGCATGCCCAAATATGTTCAGGAGTCTATTTATTTATTTCAAAAAATACAATTTTAATTGGGCTTATGTGTTCAATAAATGCCTCCGTCCCCTGTTTTCTTTTCTTTTCTTTTTTTTTACAAATCGAACGCTACAACAAGCAAAGGCTGATAACTGTTGACCTCATATAATCAATTCTCCGCATCACGTCTGACTTAACAACACTGCCGAGCCATGCAGTCCCCAGTGCATTAAAAATGTATACCGTATATGTACCATAATCGGAGATTAGCCCTCTATTCTGTTTATTCATTACGTGTGTGTGTGTGTGTGTAATCCTCATTATGCCGTATACATACACATGCAGTGTAATCCTTATCTTTCTGGGCTATATGCGCAGCTTTGATTGTGCATGCTGTATTTAATTGCAGTGGCTGGGGGCTGTAGTAGAAGTCTGAGACGGGGATGGGAAGGCCACACACGGTCTCACACGCATGCACGCACGGACGCACACGTACGCACGCACGCACACATACGCACTAAGCCCCCGGGGATCTGACCCGCGGACAGCCTCATCCTCGTGCTACTGAGGTTGCATCCGACAATGTCATAGTTTCCCGTCGTAACCACTGAAAATGGCAGATCGACAAGATCGCAAAT
The DNA here is from genome assembly GCF_964188405.1 of Protomyctophum parallelum. Lineage (NCBI taxonomy): Eukaryota > Metazoa > Chordata > Actinopteri > Myctophiformes > Myctophidae > Protomyctophum > Protomyctophum parallelum. The sequence continues at coordinate 13,384,500 of NC_139715.1, read as the reverse complement.
GTGAGTTATTTTCAGCAAAAGCTTTCCCCCACAATAACAGAAAACAGAAAACCACTAGTATAGAGCCCTGAGGGATGCCCGTGTCAACCATATAGGGTTTAAGTTGTTAATAATGTGACAACTCTTTGTACTGTAATGCGCAGGAAACTATAGGAAACCAGCCTTTTCTACGTTTATTGTTTTCGGTCTGTGTTGGGTGGAAGAAAAAGGTTGGGGGATTGATGCGGCAAACAATGGAAATAATATATAAACGTGTGGTGGAGTGTATGTGAAAAGGTGAGACTTTGTCTGGATAAAGTGAAGCTGGTTTCTGTTGAGCGGCGACCTGATTCATATAGGCCTGAGATTCTGCACAGCACCAGGATAATTGGTTTAATGCGGAGGTCTGAAAGAGTGCAGTCTCTCTTGCGATATACTGTACCTACTACCTACAGGTGTATTATATTTGCGGACGGATTCCAATATTTCAATATCGCTCCAGCGGACCAGGGCCGGATTAACACCTCTGAGGGCCCCTGGGCACTGAAGCTCGAAGGGCCCCCCCTTCACGCTCGCGCAACAATTTTGCTGTTTTGGGGCAGTTTTATGCCGTTACATTGGCCTATTTCCGGTCGCCTAAAACCCCCCCCCCCCCCCCCCAGAGTGACAGCCAATCTAGCGCATTGTTGCTGCTTTACACACAATTGCACTTTTCAGCTCCCCTTCTCACCAACAATAAAACACTAATCTTTTTAGACACCATTTATTTCATTCCGATTAGTAGGAAATGTTTTTTTGAGGGGCCCCTGGTGCCCAAGGGCCCCTGGGCACGTGCCCAAAGTGCCCATATGGTAGATCCGGCCCTGCAGCGGACCATATTATGCATTCCCACGATCATGTCGAGAGTCCCATCTTTCTTATATGCATCTACCCTGTGTTCCTTTCCTCATAAATTATTGTCAGATAAAGTGAATGGTTTAAATATTCACCGGTATCCCTGTTTATGTGTAAGTGCATCGATGCCAGCACTTTCACGTTTTCACTATCTGAATAATAATTCAGTATAGAAATTCAATACATATCTCCTGTGATTACCCACTCATGGAGTAACTTAGGGAGGAAACCGAAGCAATCAGTGTAATGTGAAGAAGGAGAAAAGAATCTGGCAATTTAACATTGTTTTCTAAAGGGAGTCCATTGTGATTCAGGTAGACACACCGGCACACGCCTGTGAACAGATGCCCGCAAACACACAACACACACATGTGCCAAGACACATTCACGGTCACGCACGCCCATACTGTATACACAGAGACACACACATGTGCACTCACTTGTAAAGCACCACACAGACACACACACGCACGCACGCATGCACGCACTCACGCGCACACACACACATTGGGGAAGTCTGGAGGGAGCCTGCATGCTGAGATAAATTGGATTCATAAGAGCATAAACATTCATCGCTAATATACATGTACAACAGCACAATCGGCTCATTGATGCAATTATATAAAATGTCCCAACTTCGGAGACGTTTGTGGAAAAGGCGATATACTGCACAGTCGAGGCTGCACAGCTCCCTTATAACATAAAGGACACCGGGGTGTACTACATGCTCTGTCTCTACCATGTTGATTTATTCTACTAAAACTATGACGAAAAATACATCTAAAGCTAAGCTATGATGACTAAAACTAAGACTAAATATACTGACAATTCCGTCAACAAATTAAAAACTAGACTAAAATGTTAGGAAGGGACTAGTGGACAAGAGATCCAGTATACGTCATTTTACACTTGGTTGCAACAAGCTCACAACGCGTCGCGCTGACTAAAATGTGACTAAAACTAAATTAAAACTATTCAACAGACTATGACTAAAACATAAATGTCATCATTTCAGCTGCACACTGAACTATTTATTGGCGACAACAAAAAGGTCTGAGATGTGTGCCGTCTGCCTGATTACGTTTGGCTACCATAGTGAAGCGTGCGTGCACTCGTGTTACTTTCATCACTTACAGCAGGCAGAGCTGCACCCAAACAGATGTCTCCATAATTGTATACATGCGCTTTATGCTTATTATGCTTGTTTGTTACACTTAGATAGCTCCATTACTCGGGCTGAAGAGACAAGACTGAGAAAGTTGTTGGGAAAGTGGTTTGACCGTGTCATTGCCATCCTGGGAGCCATACAAATGGTGTAAAGTACAATGAAATAAAGCGTGATAGCAACAGAAAATAAGTAGAATATTTGGCATAAAAGTGGTGCGAGAAGCTAAATCAATATGGGGTTTATATACTGCAATCAGCTTTTTTAGATTAAGAGATGTCCAACACTTCTGAATTCACCTTTAGCTAAGCCCTGTCCTCTCCCACTTATAGGCACTACCACTTGGACACTTTCCAGCCAGGCTCATTCATTCCAATGTAAATATCATGGATTTTACACATTAAATACTGGTTGGAACCAGACCTTCAAAATCTCTTCCAAATCCGTCAACAAGGCCTGCCGTATGCACTGGAAAAATATGTGCGTGACATTTCTTTTTTTTAAACAATGTTTTATCATTATAGGAAAACTATTGGTGGAGATGTTTGTCTAACCCGTGTTATCATAGCAGTTTGTTGAGGGGCTTATAGCTATAGGTCAATTGCCATGGAATTGGCTGTGAACCTTCATGTTCTCCGGGGGATGAGCCCTACTGAATTTGGAAGCCCCGTGATCTACAGCGCCATCCGGCCTACATTTTCATTTGCACACAAGTTATCTCAAAATCAAATGGAGAGGATTGCCATGAACTTTGAGCAGATCCATGCTCCCTGATGGACGAACCCTATAACCATTTGAGTGAAACCACAAACATCCCTCCAACATCACCCTTAGGACAAAAGCTCACCTTTACACAGTGGTGGAAAAGGTACTCAATTGTTTTACTTAAGTAAAAGTACCAATACTGCAATTTAGAACTACTTTGTTACAAGTAGAAGTATGGAATTGAAAATGTACTTGAGTAAAGTACAAAAGTATCAGCATCAAAATGTACTAAAAGTAAAAGTACTCATTGTGCAGAATGTGCCAAAATGTGTACAAAATCTATTGAAAATAGCAGATCTACAAGCTCACAATGCGCCGTGCAAATGGCCGAAATGTGTAGGGTTGAAGTGGTTAATGTATGTTTTCTAATCAAAATTAAAATCGCCAAATTAACTGGTAACTAAAAAGTTTTCAAATAATTGTAGTGGAGTAAAAGTAAAAATGTTGGCTCTGAGATGTAGTGGAGTAAAAGTAAAAGTCCTGGAAATTGGTAATACTCAAGTAAAGTGCAAATACCACAACATTGTACTTAAGTACAGTACTTAGTAAATGTAAATGTACTACAACCAGTGTGTCAAAATTGGGCAAATGGTGCAATAATGTGCTGCATTTTGCAGTAGGCCACAGTGTATTTGATTTGAAAGCTCTAGCTGTTGTTTACACACAGACTGTCACACACGGCGCCACACAAACGCACACACAGCCGTTTCGAATGCCATCAATGCATTGAAATCAGTTTAATCAGAGCATTGCACGCTTCTAACTGACCTACAGTATAGGCTGCATTATGTACGCTTCTAACTGACCTACAGTATAGGCTGCATTATGTATGCTTCTAACTGACCTAGAGTATAGGCTGCATTATGTGCGGTTCATCACGGCTACCAGTAATGACACGTGTTGTCAACTGACGTGGCTGGTTAAAACTGATATGAGGTTAGGGGACTTACATGGCTGGTTTAAACTGATATGAGGTTAGGGGACTTACATGGCTGGTTTAAACTGATATGAGGTTAGGGGACTTACGTGGCTGGTTTAAACTGATATGAGGTTAGGGGACTTACGTGGCTGGTTAAAACTGATATGAGGTTAGGGGACTTACGTGGCTGGTTTAAACTGATATGAGGTTAGGGGACTTACGTGGCTGGTTAAAACTGATATGAGGTTAGGGGACTTACGTGGCTGGTTAAAACTGATATGAGGTTAGGGGACTTACGTGGCTGGTTAAAACTGATATGAGGTTAGGGGACTTACAGTACGTGGCTGGTTAAAACTGATATGAGGTTAGGGGACTTACGTGGCTGGTTAAAACTGATATGAGGTTAGGGGACTTACGTGGCTGGTTAAAACTGATATGAGGTTAGGGGACTTACGTGGCTGGTTAAAACTGATATGAGGTTAGGGGACTTACATGGCTGGTTTAAACTGATATGAGGTTAGGGGACTTACATGGCTGGTTTAAACTGATATGAGGTTAGGGGACTTACGTGGCTGGTTTAAACTGATATGAGGTTAGGGGACTTACGTGGCTGGTTAAAACTGATATGAGGTTAGGGGACTTACGTGGCTGGTTTAAACTGATATGAGGTTAGGGGACTTACGTGGCTGGTTAAAACTGATATGAGGTTAGGGGACTTACGTGGCTGGTTAAAACTGATATGAGGTTAGGGGACTTACAGTACGTGGCTGGTTAAAACTCATATGAGGTTAGGGGACTTACGTGGCTGGTTTAAACTGATATGAGGTTAGGGGACTTACGTGGCTGGTTAAAACTGATATGAGGTTAGGGGACTTACGTGGCTGGTTAAAACTGATATGAGGTTAGGGGACTTACAGTACGTGGCTGGTTAAAACTGATATGAGGTTAGGGGACTTACGTGGCTGGTTAAAACTGATATGAGGTTAGGGGACTTACGTGGCTGGTTAAAACTGATATGAGGTTAGGGGACTTACGTGGCTGGTTAAAACTGATATGAGGTTAGGGGACTTACGTGGCTGGTTTAAACTGATATGAGGTTAGGGGACTTACGTGGCTGGTTTAAACTGATATGAGGTTAGGGGACTTACGTGGCCGGTTAAGACTGACTTTTGCAGCAGCTACAAACGCCACACTGCCCGTGTGAACGCAGCCTAAAGAAGCAGCACGTGCTGCTATAGAGCGTCGCAGTCCCGCCCCCTTTCATGACGACGCCAGGCCCAGGAAATAATTCCCAATGCATTTTTCCCATAGGCATTTCAAAAAGGATTTATTTAAAGACCTTTTAAGTGTCGTACGAAGCCAACTCGAGTCGTGACAAATCATGACAACAAACACAATATTTTGGACCAAACAATTACAAAGAAGAAAAACAACAACAAAAAATTGTTGTAACCTGCCGTTTTTCTTCTTCTAATTATCTGTTCGGCCCAAAATAGTTTTTATTGTCATGATTTGTCACGACAAGAGTTGGCTTTGTCCGCGGCGTAAACGTCTTTCAATAAAAGCTTTTTGAAAAGTCTATGAGGAAAATGAACAGAGAATTATTTTCCGGGTCTCTCGAGGGGGCGGGACTGCGACGCTCTATACCGGGTCTTTTAGAGTAGACTCTTATTAGTTTTGCATCATTGTGTGATAGGTTTGATATAGCTTTTAATCTGGCTTTTAATCGGTCCCCACCATAATAATAATAATAACTGGCAAGCGTGCAGTATTGACATAACGGCACAGATGGCCGAATTAATGAACACATAAATTCAGCATCATTATTTAATTTGCACTCATTAGTATTGCAGCCAAGAAAGGAGAAGGTCAAACTCATTTCGACGGGGAGACAACATCCAAACAAAAGGATGTTTGTGCCTACTGCCTCGAGGTGAATCAGGCGTTTCATTCATTTTGTGGGAATACGGCTGCAGTTCTCTCTCTCTGCATTGCTTTTCTCAGACACACACATTGTCTACTGTGAGGGGGTGTTGACGATAGGGGAGTAATCAATCGATCCGAGTGAGAACACGCATCCCTTTCATCTTCACAACGATCCAAATACAACTGTAAGGATCATCTGACACATTAACCCATTTAGACCTGAGGACGAGTTTACAAAATGTCTTCTAAATCCTGACAGTTTTCTGAAAAACCTCATGTTTCTATGTCAAGGACCCCCAAAATGATATGTAATTGGCTGCCGACCCCCATCTGAAAATATGTTGTTCCAGGTACACCCCAGAAGCACAGCTTTGAGTTAAAAACGTTCACTCTGAAAGAATATATATTCAAAGATTTGTGCAACATTGTCACAATTTAAAAAAAATAGCACATCTACAAGCTCGTAGTGCAGCACTCGGTGCCGTGCTACGAGCTTGTAGATCTGCTATTTTTAAATAGCTAAAGTATAATATAATGCTATGAACACCAAAAGGGGTTCCCGTTTAGAATGTGTTAAATAGCTCTCAGAGGCTCTCAACCCTGACGACACCACTTACGTTATTCAGCGGTGTATTATTCACGCTAGCGTTGAAACCATTAAAATATGAGTGCTCTCTCTCTCTCTCTCTTTCTTCCCGTTCCTTTTCATTTCCGTTCCCTCCGTCCGCCTTTCTTCTTCCGCACAAAAGAACCTTGTCAGTGGAATTGTGTTGCTAGGGAACAGCTTGTGTCCAAGTTTGTTTCTCGTCAGCTATTGATATTCACAAACAACTGCAGCATAGGAAATAAACTTGGTTTAAAGTGGTGACCTTTTTAAAAAACTTTTACTTTAAGTATTTTGCAAGGGTGATTTTAACTGGAAGATCCTGGTTAGATGGTTTGTTTCTGTAGATTGAAGCTACAGTATTGATTGTTCCTCCTCCCAGGCGGTTATTGTGAAGCCCTCATGAATACCGATACCAAGAGGCACTCCATCATTTTGGTATTGAAGGATGGATGGGTTGACGGGGAGGGGTCGAGTGGACAGATGGAGCGCGAGACATGAGGCAGACAGATAAACACAGCTGCACCACACAGCAAGACAGCGACTACTTTGCCCCCTTCCCTCAAAACAAGCAAAAATCACTGGCTTCCTTTAAAAAACGGTCTGAAAATTCACCTATCATTGTCAGTGTTACTTATGGCTGGCTCTGAGGCCATAACGAAAAAGGGGAAACCACACCGGGGGACAATCCAAAAAGTAGTATTTTATTTACATACTTGTGTGGAATAGTAATTAAAGTATAGCTTAAAGTTCTCCTCTGCAGCCTGTGGACAAACGAAGATCTGAAGCCTTGTGAGAGCAGGTCTCTTAAATACTGTCTGGAGAGACAATGGCCAGGTGTCTCCCCTTCCACTAATCATCTCTGGCTCCACCCTCCAATCGAGCACTGCAATGGACTGGTTGAAGGCACAGCCACACACACTCAGAACCCCAGAGTAGACTAAAGGCCCAGGGGGGGGGGGGCGTCACAGTCAGCGGGTCAAAAGGAGAGAAGGCCCAACCTCCTTATACACCCCCTCCGATTGATATATGTGTATTTTGATTTAATTGTATTTCATAGTTATCAATTATGTCATTGAGATATCTCGATTATTGTCATTGTTGTGTTTGTGGATGAATGCATGCTGCAGGGACCCGAATGGAAACAAGACCGCAAGGTCTTTTTTTCGGTGCTGTCCTTTTAGACCAATGTACTGTTTTGCATTTTCTATTGTCTAATAAAATAAAATAAATCAAATCATCAATCATCAAATCAGTGTTTCGATTTGGCTGTAGGCCATGATATCGGCCAGCTATGTTGTTTACACAGTAGATGATGGTATTTACTCATGAGAACGTCTCATGAGTAAAATCGCCTAACTAAAGTTTTCAAATAATTGTAGTGGAGTAAAAGTACAAACTTTGGCTCCGAGATGTAGTGGAGTAGAAGTAAAAGTACTGGAAATTGGAAATACTCAAGTAAAGTACAAATACCTCGAAATTAAGTAAAAGTACTTAATTACTTTCCTCCACTGGAAGTGATGGCATGGTTTTTCACGTGGATGCATGAGATGTGGCCAGTCGATGATGGCAGTCGTGTCTATGATGTATCTGTGACACATGACTCCATAATTGGGCACGTTTACAGCACAGTTCCACTGCCATTCACTTCCCTATAGACAGCTTGGCTCCGAGAGAGTTTAGGCGATGACGGATGTCATCTGTGCCGAAACTTTGGACGAGCCAAGTCCCACTGTTCTTAAAAGTAAAATGTAAATATTTCAAAAAGTATAGAATAAGAAACCTGTGTTTTGCAAAAATCCACCTGTTTGTGGCGCTATAACAGGCCAATGTGAAAAGGGTGGGATATATTCCTCAGCCTATAGTAGGAGAGTCCGTCAAAGATTTCACGTAAATTGCACGCTGCGTTCATGATTTGAGGCTTTTTGTAAGCCAATGTTAGCCAATTGGGTATGAAATTTAACTTTTGGATTTTTGGACAGAATCTGGAGGAGTAATATAAGAAAGTCTGCCTCCTGGTGGTGCTATAACAGGCCGTTCTGGAAAATTTGGGGCAGAGGTTCATCGTTGGCATCCAGGGAGTGTGCGTGTAAAATGTGGTACCGACCGGGTTAACGGTGCCGGAAATTATCTGGTGACGGACGGACGGACGGACGGACGGACTCACACACACACATACGGACGGAGTGCAAAACATACTCTCTCCCCATGCCTTCGGCCTGATGGAGACAATAACTAACAACAATACATTCAAATATGGTTCCCATATGGTTCTATCATTGTCTCCTTTTCTCTCTGTTTGTTCTTATTTGAGGGGCGCTAGGCCCTCTTATATGCACAGCTGTGTGTGTGTGTGTGTGTGTGTGTGTGTGTGTGTGTGTGTGTGTGTGTGTGTGTGTGTGTGTGTGTGTGTGTGTGTGTGTGTGTGTGTGTGTGTGTGTGTTTGTACCACAGAATGTGATGATTTGAGTGTGCTGATGTTGTGATGTATGATGATAAGAGTGCCCCTCACTTCACACAAGTGTGCTTTTTCTTTTGTTCAGTAGAGAAGGAAGGTGGTGCCAAATGTCTTTCGTTAACAACAGTATCACTACATTTCACTTCCTGGGCATTATCAATATCATTCATCTCTCCAGCACTGCAGTGTTTTACTGTTGGTTTTTTAACTTATTTTGTTAATGCAGTAGCGCGTCTTGCCAATACTCATCACTATATTTTATGTGTTTGGAGGTTAGTTCTCTCCTTCCCACCATTTCAGTTTGGCTTTACTTTCCGTTCTGTTGACTCCACTATTGCAGCCTCATCCACTTCGGCTGATGAAATAACCACATTTAAAGATAAATAGATTCTAACCCCTGTACATCTGCCCCCCGCATTCCTATATGGGTTTACCTGTGTGCGTGTGTGTGCGTGCGTGCGTAATGACTGTTTTTTCACTTGCTGAAAATAGCAGATCTACAAGCCCACAATGTGTCGCAATGCGACACGTGAGCTTGTAGATCTGATATTGTCAGCATGCAACCAAGTGTAAAATGATATACTGGATGGTATACTGGATCTCTTGTCCACTAGTCCCTTCCTAACATTTCAGTCTAGTTTTATTTGTTGACAAAATCGTCAGTATATTTAGTCTTAGTTTTTAGTCATCATAGCTTAGTTTTCATGTAGTTTCCGTTTAGTTTCCGCCAGTGGAAAAAGGTAGTCGACGAACATTTTTCATCTTAGTTTTAGTCGACGAAAACAACACTGATTCAAGGTATGAGCCAAGCTGGTTTCTATGTAGCCTCTACACCCGGAAAACAATTGAGAAGTGTCAGACGGAGAGAAAGTGAGCAGACGCAGAACTGAGATGAGAGCTAAAGAAGTGAACTTTATCAATAGAAATAGAGAGCGAGAGAGAGAGAGAGAGTGACAAACACGGTGATGTAACAGAAGAATCTCGAGAGTCAGACAGAGTCAAAAGGGGGGAGAGAGAGAGAGAGAGAGAGAGGGAACACACTCTAAGCTCTCACTCTGGGGGCTGTTTAGTATCTGAGGCATCTTGGTGTCTTTGAGCAGGAGGCTGTGAGAATCTGTGCCAACGGCAGCGATCCCCTCTTAATGGGGAGAGTATCTCTCTCTCGCTCTCTCTCCCATTCCTTGGCCCTCTCATGCTTGTGCACTTTTGGTGTAAATGTTCCTTAAAAAGTCTTCCGGGAGCTTGCAGACAGAAAAGTTGTCTCTTGCCGTGCCATTTAACTTGGATCAACTAAAACGGCGCCTCAGCAGAGGCGTGGGAAGAGGGGTGAGATAGATGGGACGGGACGGGGCGGAGGGTTGCTGGTAGCTTGGAACATGGAGTATTTTAAATCACTGTACAGAAATGCACGCCAGGCCATCTGGGTACGTGCCAAGTCCAGCTAGAAGCTGATGCTATCGGTGTCCGTTTATGATTGCTGGCATTGTAAATTTGAATAATATAGCACAATTGCACAATCTATGAATCAGAGGAGGGTGGCGGATGTGCCTGAGTCAAGACATAATGGGCTCATGTTTACAAAACGGACGTTTGGTGTTGGCTTTCGCCAGTAAATTGCATGCTGGGGATTTAATCTATGAGTCTGATGTGCTAGCTCCTGTTGTTGTTGTTTTTCTCTCATTGTCTGTGAAGTAGATGGCTGAATAATGAAAATGAAAATATCCACAAATAAAACATATCATTCTTCAATTCGTTGAAGACTTACGAATATAACAACAAACTACTGTGTTTTGGCATGCACGGCAGTTTGGGGAGATGGGGAGAAAGTCTCTTTCCAATCTCCACTCAAATTCCTACTTCATATCCCAAATCCTTTTGTTGTGTTTTCTCACGATTGTGAATTACAGTATATCATTCTCAGAACATGCATTCTCAGGACTCAGGACTTTACTGTGTATCGCTGTGCCATATATACGCCCTGACTTGTCATGTATTATCATTTGTAATTATGAGCTTTTATCAAAACCTGGTGCATTGGAACCCAGCAGCTTTAGTGCTCGCCGTCTCTCCAGCAGTTGGGTAACAATGTATTAAATAGATCTATTAGGTTCTTTCTTCCATGTCCGTAAGAGTAACACATTTGAACGTACAAGGTTCCCGTCCAACACCGATGCATATTTCATGAAGCATAAAGTAACACCCAACACCCATTGTAAGCACTATGCCTTCATCTGGTCTAACATAAGTTCTACAATGTCCTATAGCACAATTATGATACCTGTTCTGTACATCCTCCAGTGGTGCATGGGGGGGAAAAAGTACAGTAGGAAAAGGACCAATACGGTAATGTAGAAATATTCTGTTACAAGCAAAGGTCTGGAAAATGTATTCATTATGCAGAAGTCATAGACAGTCAGGGTGGCACGGATGCAGACGTCAGAGCCAGAATCGGCAAAGCAAGAGCCGCATTCATCCAACTTAAAACCATGTGGAGCTCAAAACAAAAAGAGCGGGTCTACCGCCAGTGGAAGAGGAGATTAAGAGAAGAAGGTGGGGTTGGATCGGCCACACGCTCCGCAAGCCCAATACCAGCGTCACAGGACAAGCTCTTAGATGGTACCCTGCAAGGCACAAGAAAGAGAGGGAGGCCGAAAAACACCTGGCGCAGGGACCTTGAGACTGACATCAAGCAGTGTGGACTGACATGGAAACAGCTGGAAAAGAAGGCCCAGGATAGAGGACTCTGGCGGACTGTAACGGCCTATGCTCCATGAAAAGGAGCGATAGGCATGAGTAAGTAGGTAAAGTAATGCAGAGAATTGAATGTCCCGTTTGCCTCTGAGATATAGTGGAGTAGAACTTAAGTAAGTACTGTCAATTGGAATGGAAATAAAGTAAACATACCTCAAAATTGTACTTGAGTACATTAAAAACTTGAGTACATAAGACACTTTCATGAACCTCATTATTGCCAATGGAATGCTTCCAGCTTGGTCGTATGAAATACAGTGACTGTTGCTTTCTTTAGATCTTGTGTATCTGAAGAGGTGGGTGTAGGCCTGTGCTATTTGTGTCTTTGCACTCAGCTAATGAACACACTCTCTTAATAGAGTCTACGGGAGGAGTGACAAGTAAAAACAACAAACATTTGTTGTTCATTTAAAAGATGAAAACCGCAACCAGGGAGGAAGTCATGAGCACCTAGCCGGTTCTATCATAAAAGGAAGTACATATATAGATTTGTTTTGACAAGCTAGTTACTATAAATCACATCTTTCATTTTCTTTCATGCATAAAAATAAATGGATGAAACTTTTTCACTTTCACAGCAGCGGCATCATATACATTCTCAGGTGCAGTGGGGGAAATTAAGTAGGGGGTGCTTTAACTTTAACCATAGTCGAGGGGGTGATATATAATATAGTCGCTGTCGGGTGTAAACCTTGTACAGTATGTCCAAAAAACGTAACTTTTCAGGAATTGGAACGAAAACGTTCGAAATGGTGCCTATCCCACCGCCTCAATGCCGGGCACGGCACTCCCTCCTATAGGTCGCCGATGACACGTGTGCAGAGTTTGAAGTTGCCGTTTAGACGGTTCTTGGCATGAACTACAGACTCACGCACGTACAGACAGACAATGAAGTTTTGCACTTTTATCGTTGGATTCACCTAGTACTGTAAGTACAAAAGTGCTTCCCAAGAACAAAGCCGATGTTAACAGTATTACTGCATAACCCGCGTGCCCCGCTATTTAATCCAATATTCTACGCTGCCGAGATTGTTTTATTACCTTTAGAGCATACGCTGAAGTATTTGCAGCTTTCAACCACAAAAATCTTGGGAAAAAGTGTCTGATGCGTTGTTATGATCAGAAGAACCAGTGGCCATGACAATGCGAAATGACGCATACTGTATAACAAATAGCGGGTTTAGCGTATTACAGGTGGTGGAACCCTGGATTAAACAATTAGCCGCCGTCAAAGTGTTAAGAGATTTGCTGAAGAGAACACATTTCCACAAGTATAGACTTTCGACTTTCACTGTTGTTTCATGGCCCAAAGGTGCTTCTGTTTTATCACGTCACGCACATAGTGGACGCAACAGAACCTGCTGTAGACGGCCTGGCCTCCAGCCATGCCATAAAATCGGTTTATTTTTAGAAAGGCCTTTATTGAGTAGCTACTGCACAGCGCCACAGTAAACACCCCCACCAGTCAACCTAACTGGCCTTCGATCATCAGAGCAGAGGAAAAGATAAAGTAGATAGATATCAAACACACAGGCCTATTTTATTGTTCTGTTATGCCATAGGTGCTGCTGGCCACAAAGTGAAGGTTTGCTTTTGCTTTGTGTTCCCTCCTCAAAGAGCCCTATTCATTAAATGTGTTGTATTGGTATCAGAAATACAGAAACAGAAAGCACACTGTTTTGCCCAAGGATTACCATGCATTGCAAGATTTCATTCTCAGTTGCACCTTTGATGTGCTTGGACTTTACTCGACCTTTTGTATTTTTTTTTTCATGGAACTTCAGAGAAATACATAGCATAAAATAGAGGTGATGGCTGTGGCTTGGCACTGTGTACGCCATTTACGTTATTGCGATCAAAAGGGCCGTATCGTGATTACTATGGAACTACTTTGCTCATATGATTTATTACAGACGGGGGGAAAACAAAGTTCATGTTGGAAAAGTAATTTCATTTTTCATTATATGAGCAATTGCTGAAGCAATTTTACTAGAGCCAAATCTGCAGTCAGTAAAGAATTACTTGGCCCCAAAAAGTCCAGGCACTGAATTAGGGCTGTGAATCTTCAGGTGTCCATGCACGATTCCATTCAGACTCTTGAGGTCACGATATAGGCGGTGGTGACATTTTGTTCCATTTGCCTCTGCCTGCCTGCCTGTTTGCCTGCCTGTTTGCCTGTCTCTCTCTCTCCGCAACTATACTCAAGCAAACTGCGGGGCGTATCAGTGTCATAGTTTTTGTGCATGTTGCCAGCATCCCAAGGACCCAAATATTTTTCAACCGGGCAATGACATGTCATTTTTGTGAATTATTGTATGTGTCCTGAAAGCCTACTTATGTCCATTACAAGTTTTCAAATGTATTAAAACCTTTTGGAAAATAGCAGTGACCCTCGGGTGGTGAAAGCACTGGCAATGGGACTTGCAACGGCTGAATGACATTTATATTTTTGAGCTTGTTTTACATGGGCAAGATTGTATTTTTATGTGCTGTGCTGTTGTCTTGGGTCTGCAAAAGTACAAAATAATGTCTGACAGGCATAAACTTTGTCTCCCAGCAACACGCCAGAGAATCCACCTGAGATTTAATCGTTACAAATATGTAGCAGAGTAAGTTTTTTGACACCGTCATAGTCATGCTGCTTATGAATAAAATAGGCCTGAAACGCTCAGGAGACATGGACTGATCCAGGCCACTTTGCCTCTGTATTACTGAAGATGCGAGTCAGAATCACAGATCACCTGAGACAATAAGATGTGTTAAGGTCATTTAATGTGCAGAATGAATTTGTGTAGAACAGAACAGATAAGGCACCAGGATGAATCAACCCTGGCTGTTAGTCTGGTTTTGGGTTAGGCTAGCTGCACTGAATAAATCTCCATGGTAAGTTCTGTGTCGCTGCTTTCATGAAACCGGGACTTCAAGGTTTGCAGACTTCGAGGTTTGCAGACATACAGCCTATACACAATCTCAAGAACTACAAGAGTTCTTCAAAACAGCATAATCTATAACAGCCATTAACCACCCACCCCTTTCTACAAGCTCTCACACATGCATTAATATTCATCCAATTCTGCATAATGTTTGCCTATCCTGATATGCCCAGAATATGATGCTATTGATGCGCACGCACACCAGCAACCACACTGTGATGCATCAGTCCTTTAAATTGGCAAGGTACACTCTACTGTCAATAATGTCAATACGGCCCCAGGCCCATGCATTGACATGGAGTAGAGGTCAGCACCATGGAGAGCACCTTACAGACTGGGTACAGCTGAGCAGAGGTCAGCACCATGGAGAGCTCCTGACTGACTGGGTACAGTTGGCTAGTAACTATACTGATCTGAGCACAGTGTTAGATTTTGGTTTTTGGCCATAGGCTCTTGAATAGTTTTCATTTAGTTTTAGTCACATTTTAGTGACCTGGAATGTTTTAGTGTTATAAATATCATAAGACTTTAGTTGACTAAATCTACAATTGATTTGGTCGAACAAAATGTATTTTGGCGGGCCTTGATGCCGTCGTAATCTCTTGCTGAAAATAGCTGATCTACAAGCCCACAACGCGTCGCAGCGCGACGCGTTGTCCATTAGTCCCTTCCTAACATTTTAGTCTAGTTTTTATTTGTTGACAAAATTGTCAGTATATTTAGTCTTAGTTTTACTAATCATAGTTTAGTTTTCATTTAGTTTCCATTTAGTTTTCGTCAATGAAAAAAGGTAGTCTTTTTCGTCTTGGTTTTAGTCGACGAAAACAACACTGTCTGCGCAGTGGTGAAATAACATGAATTGGCAATTCCGTACATGCACTACTAGAAAAAAACCCAAATATGTACATACTGGATTACACTGAAATCCTCCCCATAGACCTGGGGGCGCATGCGCAGTCTCAAGCGAACTTTACCAAGAGAGCCACCACCAGGCACAGTCGGTATAGGGCTGTCGCCTCACAGCTAGACGGTGAGGCTCTCCAACAGACAGGACAAATAACGGCTACAACCTACCCTGTGTTCTCCCTATACTGATCTGTTCTGAGTGCTTCTCAACATCGTCCGTGCCCCGCAGGTCAGCGCCATGAGCAAACATCACTGAGGTATTCAAGAGCGCGCCCGTGTTGCAATCTATGGTTGCAATGCCAGGCCTATAATGAGCTCCGTCGCCCGCGGGAACCTCCATTTCTTACTCCTCTCATTCTCATGAGCATGCGGATACATTTAGCATATTAATTAGTAACAGATAACAGATACATTTTTAGTATGATAATGAGATCCTGGATGGCTGTGGGCTAATAAACACCCCTTTCTAATGTGATGACCCTAAGATATAGGCGTGATCAAGATGATAATTCAATTAGGCTCTGCGTATAACCTGCAGATGCAAAGCACACGCTGGAATGTCTTGATTTTTATTTTATGTCGCTTGCACTCAAGCATAAGTGATGTAAGGGGGGGGGATTGCATAGTCCAGTACATGGTTGACTGGGGGTCAATTTGGCTTTCAAATCGACTTTAAAATGACTTGCACAACTGTAATTCACCACTCTGATAGTTTTATTTTATGTCTTTGTAATATAAAGACTGGAAGAAATAAGCAGCTGCGGCACAGAAGCACACGACGATGAACTGAGGAGCAGTGCTGCTCTTGAGCAAGGCACTGATCCTCAAATTGTTCCTTCTTTGTCAGAATCAGGGGTTCTCAACCCCTGGGTCGCGACCCCTCGGGAGGTCGCCAAATACTTTTGCCCCCCCCCCCCATTCTTTATATATATATATATATATATATATATATATATATATATATATATATATATATATATATATATATATATGTGCAAGTGAATGGCTGGAAATTGGAAATTAAGAGTTTACATATAGTACACATAGTAGATGCATACAGCTTCCCTAATGATTATCTGGTTTCAGTATTTATTTATGGTGTATTGTCTCTATTATTAAGGTTATTGTAGCAGTCAATTTATATTGGGGGTCGGGAGGGGGCGGGGCGGGGGTCCCGAGACACTGCCAAAGCATTTCCAGGGGTCCACGGCAAAAAACCTTGAGAACCCCTGCCTTACATAACGTTCTCCAGAAAAACCAACGCACTTCTGCCTTCCTGATTCTTCCACAGCTGTCGTAACATGCGCACATCAGGCCACATTTGAGTATCACACAAACTCCACGCGTCACCGTTTAACATGCAATTGGTCATCGTTTGTGATGAGCTGTCCTCCCTTCCATGCTGCCATCTTCTATAGCTGTTTGCGTCACACAACCATTTCTCTGTATAGAATATTGGCCAAATAGGACCACGTCCCAAGTCATTATCATCATCCATTATGGATGTCAGGCAGATGTGTTTGATGTGATGGGTAAATGGGAACAACATGCGTGGGTAGAGATGGAGGGGCGAGGAGGAGTCCGAGGACGGGGGGAAAATACTCTCTTGAAAAAAAGAGCAAAAGAAAGATTTAAAGAGACAGACAGACAGACAGACAGACAGACAGACAGACAGACAGACAGACAGACAGACAGACAGACGGGTAAGGAAGAAGGACAGAGTGCAAAGGGAGCGCAAAGGGTGTAAGAGGTGGTGGACAGATGGCACGGCCGCACACCGCTGTTTCGGCAGCTCCATTACTCGGGGAAGAAATGATCTTGACATTTTGTCAGACAGCACAAATTGAAACATCATTCCATTCCAGCCCTCGTTCTAAATGGCGGCAGGAGGGCCTACTGTTGCCAAAGCAATGTCATTTATTTCCGCAGAGGCCCTCGGCGGGCTAACGGTCATCTGTTTTGTTTTCTCAGTTCAACCTTGTGCAGTATACAATGGATTTGCGGATTAGTTATACGCACGCGCACGCACACACACACGCACGCGCACACACACACACTTTGTGTGGGCGTGCATGTCATTGGACAGGCCGTTCCCAGCATTCCTGAGGGTGCAGACAGATGTATTGTTTCATCGTCGTTCAATGTATTATTTAGTCATTATTTGATATGGGCATGTTTTAGGAGATTAGGGTGCTATGTTGTTTTATGTCATATTGTTTAATCAAAATGTACTGTTATACTGTATGTGTTCAATGTTAGAAACCATGTGTGAATTGTTAGGGGAAGTGATACCCTCCCTTCTTGTATTTCTCTGTTAATGAGATTGTTTAAATGTGGTTGTTCTTGATGTGGGATAACCAAGCTGGACAAAAATTACGAATTCCTATAGTGCCTACAAGTGAAAAGCAGGACCAGTTGTAGGCCTTCCTTCAAAAGTTCACCATTCTGCTTGCCTGATAACCCCAAGAGCGAAGGACTGCTGCTGCTTCCCGCCAACCAACATGGCCACTGACAATCTCAGGGGGGGGGGGGGGGGGGGCTGACAGCCACCAATTCCTGTCGTCAAGCTTCAACAGCAGTATATGCCAGCTAGAGGAGGTGCCAAGCTACCCCACTACAATTGACATGGGCCTCCAGACACCTATCCAGTCCAGATGGCGGCTCGAATCAACGGCTGTTCAGGCAGAAAAACAGCCAATTACATTGCACTGGCAATGGAGAGACCGGCACTACAAATATTGGACCTTCTGACAGAGCAATGGATGAGCTGCGCCGGTCTCATTGCCGCAACAGTTCAGCCTATCCACATTCCAGGATGACTGGACTGTCTACCAGGGTTAGGAGAGAGAAACAGCTTAAGGCGTTCTCATGTCTTGCCCAAGATGAGTTTGCCCTGTAGGCCTTTATAAAGGACTCTGGCCTGACTGTCTTTGAGAGCATGCTTGTCTGTCTGTCCCATGGACTGCCCCTGCCCACATAAGACAAGCACAGTGGGTGGAGGACTGTGGACACTGGAGAGACAATACAGCCGGTGTCTCCAGTGTCCTCCCCCGCCATTAACAAGACGCACAGAGAGGAGACAGATGTAAGGCCTGCACCCCAGTCTGGCTGCCGCCGACGTGGAGAATCGGGGCTCGTGTGTACTATAACTGCCCATCCCCGAGGGCACCAAGACCTCCTTCGCTGCCATTAACGTACAGGAGGGCGGCAGTTACAGGCCATTGAGGGAACACTGTCCAAATTCCTCTGCAAATGACTGCCACTGGCAAAAATTGGCAGCTGCAAAGCAGAAATTGTTGGAGATGCAGCAGCCGGCATGCCTCATCAAACCCTCCAGTCGTTTCATTGTTGTTCACTTAAGTTATTCGGTATCAGGACTGTGTTGGGGGATTAATGTACTCCGTTGGTTATGGGCATACATTTTATGTATAGTGTTATGGTTAGAAACCGTGGGTGATGTGTCTCGCACCATTAGTGAAATTTGTCTGGCAATTTCTGTGTTCGAGCCACAAGAGTTTTGCGTCATAACTAAGCAGTTGCCATGGCATTTAGAGCAACCCACCATCGCCACCGCCATCATTACATTGTTTTATGTTTGGCTGCTATAGTGACACATCTTATAATTGTGTTAACAGAACTTCCACTTGTCCACCGTCCGCCGTGCGTCATTCCTGCATTATGCAACAACAACAACACAAACACATTTCTGTTGACAAATTCCAACTGCGTCTTGTGTTTTTCATCCATGTACCAAGTCGTTTATGCTGCCGTCCTGGTACACTAATTGATAGCCTACTATTCCCTTCTGTGTTGAGTCGCCCACACACATTTGTGACAGAGTTTAGTTTAAACACTATACTTAGCATTGTTTTCCAGACACGAATCCCATGTTGTCTGGAGTTGTACTACACCACAGCATGGATATCGTTAATGCTGTCGCAGTCCGTTTGTTTTATTTAGTCTCACTGAGCCCCGCTGTGCCAACACATCCCTCAAAAATGTAAAAAGAAGAAAAAAAGCTACATTACAACGAGCAGTTGTACAAGGACAAATGAGAGCAATAGATTGGAGCTAAAAACAATGATTTACTAATGCAACTACTCTAGTCTCCCTTTGCGCCTTCCCCGTTTGTTTTGCTTGCAAACCATGGTAGCAAAATACTTTAGCATCCGGGGGAGTGTTGGGTGGCGCATAAATACATTATTCTTGTTAATTACTTATTTAGTAATTTTTTTATGGAGAATGTGTTCGGGGGATTGTGATTTGCAATGATTTGATTGGTTAAATATTGATTAAAAAGTAAGGATACAATTTGTGGACAGAAAAGCGAGGACGCCAAAAGTGATTGGCCGGAATGCGATGATGTATGCTGATAAGAGCGCCCCTCACTTCACATGAGTGTGATTTTCTTTTCTTTTTTCATCAGTTACGGGTTTAATGTCACGTTTTTGTTTAATGGTATAGGCCAAAGTTCAAAGGAAGAAAGAGTGAAACCCTAAACCAAAAAAAAGGGGGTAGAGTGGCTGCATGGTAACCGCAAGGTCGCCATCTCGAACCCTGTGGGCTCCCCCCAGAGTTAGTGTCGAAGTGTCCTTGAGCAAGACTAATTGCAAGACCTAATTGCTCCCGATGTGCTGGTTGGTGCCTTGCATGGTTCCCGCCGCCATCGGTGTATGAATGAATGTGTGTGAATGGGTGAATGTAATGCACCATCTATGTAAAGCGCCTTGGATAAAGGCGCTATATAAATGCACCATTTACCATTTATTACACCGTCTCAAATAGGTAAAGGTTCCCCAGGCATTGCTTGATATAGCAGTTAGGTGAGGTGTTTTGTCACTCCTTTCTCATTATAAAACATGTGAGCAATTTGAAGCCACACAAAACACAACCGTGGTGTTCAGTGGCGAAGCCGCAATGTACCGGCTGACTGCTTCCACAATAAGTCAGCCGAATGTCCTATTGTCGTGGTTTAATGATAGCCTCATTTGTCCGAATGGTAAACGGTGAACGGTTACACATTCTCATGCATAAACGATCAACCGTGACCCAACCGTGACTTTCACTTCAGCAGGCATTTGAGGCTTTCGTGGCCAACGGTGTCAACGGTGCCACTCTGTGGCGCGCTATGAGCTTGTAGATCTGCTGTTTGTCAATAGCTAAAGTATAACGTAACGCTTAAACACCATAAGGGGTTCCCGCCCAAAATGGGTTAAATAACTTTATTCAATAAAGTAATTCTTTACCAAAAGAATGGTGTGCGGGAAATACCTCCTTCCATAATTGCCTTATTCGCCCTGCGCGCACTGTCGAGGTGTGTGTAAATAAATAGGTATGCTCTTAAATAACTTTCCAACCAGGCAGGTGAACATTCTGCAAAAAGTAGCCCATGTATAAGCTCAAAGGCCCCATGCAAGTTTGGAACGATGGAAATCAGAAATAATATATGCCCACCTAAATACTTCTTTACCTTGATGTAGCCATTGTACATGATGTCTTGACATGATGTCTTGGTGTGTTATACATTTTCTCACACGCCACCAACTGGTACAAATTGGACACAAAGCTCAGACAACTGAACTTTCACAGCAAGCTGCCTCGCTACAGAAACAGGGATACAGACATTTGTGGTCATTTGTGAAAATGTTGGTCCCGTCATAATGGTTTTGTGAATGAATAGATAGATAGATTATTGCAAATTTGACTTACAATGAAGTATATGCACTAGGATTGAGGAAAGCAGTTGATCTCTAAATTGCTTCAGCAGTGATCAAGACCGTGGTTTACAGATACACTCCAAAACAGGAAAGAAAAGAGGGTGCTGGCTCAGCGAAAGCGGAAGGGGCTTTACTAACCTAAGTTAAAGAAATAAATAGGTTAAAAAGTGCCTCCGGATCAGAGCATCAGCCATATACAGTACGCCTAAAATGTAAAGGCGCAGCAATATTCAAGGCCGGTGCAAAAATGAGAAGGCAGTTTAACATAGACATGCTTTCATGCAAATGCACCGGTCCACTCAATCACATGCGCATCCTTGGAGATAGTATAGCTACGTTGAATGTGCACATTAAGCATATGCCAATGCTGTGTAGACTATAATTCCAGACATAATGTATTGATCCCTATCTCTTTCAGACATATCCTGATTTGTCATATGCCATTACCGTCAGCGGTATAGAGGAATGTATATCCTTGCCTCTATTAAAGACACTTAGATTAAAGGCCAGTGTGTGTGTGTGTGTGTGTGTGTGTGTGTGTGTGTGTGTGTGTGTGTGTGTGTGCATATACATACTGTATATGTGCGCAAATTGCATTTGAGACGTTTGAATGACATTGAAGCTTACCATGCAAAGTTCATTGGGTATTCCTTGAACATCGACGCCCCCATACTGTGCATTTCAAGTGGTGTCATATTTTACATGTGTCAAATATTCATGAAATACAGAGAGAGGTTAGTGGTTTTATTTTAACCCATCTTGCGCTGGAACCCCTTTTGATGTTTTAAGCATTATGTTATGCTTTAGGTATTGCAAAATAGCAGATCTACAAGCTCATTTTCACGATTTTTCAAAAATAGCAGACCTACAGGCTCGTAGCGCGGCACTCGGTGCAATGTGGCGAAAATCTTTATTATATATTCTTTCAGAGTGAACCGGTTTTGGCTCAAATCTTTGCTTCGAGGGGGACCCTGGAACAACATATTTTCAGATGGGGTCGGCGGCAAATACATATAGTTTTTGAGGTCCTTGACATGAAATAGTAGCACCAATGTCATACTGTAGGTTTTTCAGAAAACTGTCATGATTAAGAAGCCATTTTGTAGAATCAAACTCAGGTGTAATTGGGTTAAGGCTCGCGCATTGAATCATTCGTCAAGGTCAAACGGAGGCCGCTCTTCTAAATGTTCCATAGGATAGCAATCTATGCAAGTGTCGCTAAGCACAACATATACGTTCCCACAACAGCACGGGCGTCACAAACAGCAGATGGTGGGGGGCTGGGTTGGTACCCCAGGGTACTTTTGTTATTCTATATAGTACACTGTACAGTACAGTACTGCATGTATATAATATAACCTCATTAGACTAGATTCCTGCTGATGACAATATGCGGGAAAGACAGGAAATATCCACCAGAAAAAGCATTTATTGTTATTATTATTATTTTTAGAATCATTATCACGGTATAGACTGTTTCTACTCTGAAGAAACAATAACAAATGCGAGCGTTAAAACATATTCTGAGTAGACCTCCACGTGCGGCGTCAAAACACAAGTGCAAAGTTAGCAACTCCAACCAAAAGGTGGAGCCAATGATGCATACACTGTATGTAGCCCAAAGAAGCACTTCCAAATTAACAGAGATATCAATGCATTGCATTAACACAAATATTAAATAACATAGTTGTCGTTAACAGATTGGAAACATTTTATTATATTCCTTGGCCTACTGTCAGAGCACACTAAACTGGTCCAGCAGTTTGCAAGATTAGCCTGGCAGAGATAACAGTCAGATCAGCAATGAGGCTGAGCATTTGACTCTGAGTTTAATTTTGACAAGAATATAATTAATCTACATAATACTTGACATGAAAAATGATCTACTCAGTATTTTGGTAACAAAGACAAAGCCAGTCAGCAATGAGCATTTTGATTCAAGTTGAAGAATTACATATCGGATACAATCAATTACTTGACAAGACAATGCATTGACTTGGTAAAGAAATGTATTGCTTGATGATGGGGTTTGGAAATAGGCTACACTGAATGCCTAAAAGTTATACTTTGAAATGTTTGACATGTTTAGCAACCACAAAAAGTGCTGCCAGACTTGCCAGTGCGTTTCAGATAATCCCTCATCCTGTTAAAAAAAAGGCCTTACAAGCTGTACAAGGGAAGTTTTTGTGAGACAAATTACTTAACATCTATCCAAAAGCTCTGGCAGTTAATTTAAATCCTGCATGCATGTTCATGATCATTACCTAACTGAATCAATGAGTTAAAAAAAGACGAAAAAAAACGCTTTTGAAAAGAATGCTTTCGTATTATAAATGTGACGAGAGAGTATAGGCAAGAGACAAGATAGCGCATGCTTCAATCAATGTTCCTGCTGGGGAATCTGTTTTCCCTCCAAGGAAGCTTTCTATTATTTCTAGCAGTGCTTTATAAAACTTTAGAATGAACATTTTCTGTACTTATTTTGGTATAGTTCAAGCTTTCTCTTTTAAAACTAGCTTCATACGACCTCAAAAAAGCAGAGCAACGTGTGAAACAGTCTGAACCGAGCTCTCGCCCCTCTTCCACGTACTTAACGCATTCTGAATGGGCACCCATTTTGGTGTCAGCATCATGTTATGCTTTAGCTATTTAAAAATAGCAGATCTACAAGCTCATAGCGCGCCACCGAGTGGCGCGCTACGAGCTTGTAGGTCTGCTATTTTTGAAAAAAATCAAAGAACGACTGACATTTTTAGAATCTGATCTCAGGTCAGAATGGGTTAATCAGACCAGTGTGTGTCCAGTGGAAAGCTCGTATGAATCTGATCTCAGGTCAGAATGGGTTAAAACAGAATTCCACTACTAGTGATCTTCTACGGGGCATAGTTGATGGCAGGTGCGCGCATTGCTTTGACAAGGTATTATTTAGATTTGCCAAAAATGGCTTTGTAATGCAATCTGCCACAGCTTCTTTTTGAAGAGCTCAGCGCAATGTGGTGACTGACCTCTTCTGTGACATACACAGGAAAATATTTGTTTGTTCCTCAGTAGATTGTCAAGCTTCGGTTGAGTTATTGTCCTTTCAACTGAGTTTCACTTCAGCCCCGGAGGGTGATTTAGGAACAAAAAAGGGAGTCTGTTTGTTTAAATAGGACTATAAATAGCTTTTGGGGAGTTTGTATTATTATTTTTGTTGGATGTACGATTTGTCCATCATTCGGCTTTTTAGCAGTAAAGACAAGACTATACTGTCATATACATACAGACCTGCACAACTAAATTACATGTTGTCAAAGTGGTTGTGATCCCTGAATATATATACTGTAGAATAATAATAATAATTTGTAACACAAATATCAACGGGCTACAGGGTTTAAAAACATTGTCATAAAAACAGCGAAGGCAACAAAAAAAAACATAAGACCCTACTAAGGGGTAAAATGTTATGTTTGTACAGTACTGCACACTGCATACATCGTTACGAGTGCCATGCGGTCTTTCCCTAGTGCCTCTGAGAAGCTAATCTCTTCAGCAGAGCCTCGTCGTAGACCCAGGACTCTCCGACCTCGTGGAAGTGTCTCGTCTCCCACTGCTGTTCGTTCTGCGTCCTCTCCTGGGCGTCGGCTCTCTGCTTCTCCTCCAGCCGCTGTTTGGCCTCCGTCGCCGCGTCCGTGTACTTCAGTTTGAGGTTCAGCGTCACGTCCTTCCACAGGCAGCGAGACTCGTATTCCTGCTGGTGCTCCACCTTCCGGACCTTCTTCTTGACGATTTCCATCTTCTTAGTGTCTATGAAGAGGGAGCTCTCCCCGGACGCCCATGTGGCGTACATCACTCCGTTCCACTCTCCCTTGATGGAGCAGAAAGGCTTCTTGTCGTTCGCCGCAAAGACTCCGGCGGTGACGCGGTGTTTCTTGCTACCGAGGAAAGGCTTGGTGTGGAACACGATGTTGGCACTGTAGCCCGACTTGGAGCAGGAGATCTTGCACTCCCCGCCCAGCTCCAACCACGGCACCAAGAGGATTGACCTGCCGTAACCACTAGGGAAGGTGAGGACATAGTGTTCGTCGTGTTCCAAACATGAAACACAGCCTTGGCCGATATTGTGGACACCTATAGATGTCCCCAGGAACTTTGACTTGGTCCAGATGTGAGCGTTGAACTGCATCTTCTTGCTGAAACACTCTGCGTAGAATGCAGACACAGGTGGGTGGTGAGAGACCTGTTCCGCTACGAAACACACACTGTTGGGCGAAGAAGACCAGGGGAGTGGACCATCCGACACCGTGTCTGTGGGCTGGGCGCTTTCCTCCGCCTCAAGGGGTAGATCCCAGTGGCAGTAGAAGACCTCCCCCAGGATGGGATTGTAGGGCTTCTTGGCCACTGAGCTTTTTCTCCCCGCGTGGAACGCCGACAGATAAAACTTCACCACCTGCACCATGCGCTCGCGGGGCCCTGGCTGCTCCGTGATGCCGACAAACAGGTTGGGATGGGCAAAGAAGTCTGCGTACATCTCCAACAAAGACCGCCTCTCTAAGATGAAGGTCGGCAAGGCCACCTTGGAGAGGTCCATGTCCAGTCGGACCTGAGACAGGAGGTGAGTGATGACACTCGTCTGCACCTCCACAGGCTCGTCCTCGCCGGCGTCGTCGTCGTCATCGTGGCTGTCGAACGGATCACATTTCACGTTGGCCATGTCCGCGCTGCGCACGGACGACTCGAGCGACTCGCCGGTGTCGGGTCGCTTCAGCGTTTCTCCCTTATCACTAATGGGCCGGGTCACGGCCGAAGGCCCTGAAGGGTCTATGAAGTGCTTCATGAGAGAAGTGTTGCTCGCTGTGCCGGCATCATAAAACTTATCCTCGCTGGAGGAGAAATCAGGCACAGAGTGAGAAGAGAGGGGGACATGGGCAGGGGAGGCAATGCTCCCTCTGGTGTTCGGCGTTCGGGTCCGCAGGCTTCCCATCACCGTGACGAAGCATCCAAGTGATTCAGGTTTAGACTGTATCTGCGATTTCCCCACCCCAATTATAAGGTTTTGCCGTGACGTAGATATGATGTCATGATGGAGGTGTCCATATTTGCACGCTGCAGTATGGCAATCTAGCTATGCATGGAGATACCTATTGTCATGAATATGACATCATAGTTCTGACGTCATAGACGTAGCTACTGCTCTACAATACCCTGACGGCTGCAATAGGTACTACTGCTTACGGAGGGGCATGCACTTGCAACAGGCATCGCCCTAGTCCAGTACTTCTCATCCTTTTTAGGCTGCGACCCCCCAAAATAATCATAACATTGCGTTGCACACAAGCAGGCCACAAATGGCCTACTATAGTGCGCAAGCAGAGCGCGCAAGTACTGTCGACCGCTACAGACTTTCAAATCTCAGCCTCTCTGCAAAACATTGAAATTAAATACTAAGGTCGGGTTATAACTGGCTGTCAATGGTGACGTAATTACAATATGTTTCAATATTGGTTGGGTAACAGGTAACGTATTGTGGGGTCTGGTGAGCGACCCCCGCGATGGTAAGTGCGTTGCCAGGGCAACCAGGCACGCTGTCAGACAGAAGACGCCTCGGGCCGTTAGGAACGCCCTCCTCCGCCAGATTGAGCTGATTGACGGACCGCACCCAAACCAGCAAGCGGCCACACCCGGCGTATAAAAGGAAGACTTAGTAGTCAGTCTGACAGCGGCTGGTTCACACACACACGCTCACGGAGGCACGCACACGCAAACCGTCGGGGGGTAAGCAGACACACACGCTCTCACCAAACACACACACTCATGTGTATGGCTCTGCATGTCTTAAACTGTCACTCTCCTCTCGTCACAGGCTTTATAGGACCCGTCCGGGGTTATGTCCGAGGGACACAACCCACGGGACTGGATGAAGGACATGCAGGATCGGTCCAGGGTTATGTCCGAGGGACAGAATCCGCGGGACCGTATCGAGGAAATGTAGGAACAGGCGTTCCGGTTCTCATGTATAGGGCTCAGGGACGAAGCCAGCCCCGCCCGCGACGGCGACGTGAGAACCACAGAGATTGAGGTCGGAAAGAAACCTCTAATTCTTTCTATAACATTGAGTTCCAGCTCTCACGTATCGGGCTACGGGAAGAAGCCAGGCCCGCCACAGACGGCGACGTGAGAACTACAGACTGTGAGGTCGGGAAGAAACATATTAACTCTTTATATAATATTGAGAACCACAGATAATCAGAAGAGGAGTCCAGTTTCCACGGACCGTGCTGCGGGAAGGAGGCTACCCCGCCACAGCGACGAGGACGAGGAAACTACAGACAATAAGGTCGGAGAGAAACTTATTATTCTTTATATAATTCTGGGACATTGCATTGAGGCCTGTCTAGCAAACAGGCACTCATTATAGACGCAGGATCGGCTTGAAGACTTGCGCTCTTTTGGAGCTGAACCCCCGCTATGGGAGAAGATCCTCTACAGTAGGCTAAAGGCTAAATACTGACGACGTCACGAAGCAAGACTCCGCCGTCATATATTATTATTATTATTTTTTCTTATTATAAAGAGTTCTCCAGTGAGGAGAAGGACGACAAGAGACTATACAACCTGAGTTGAAACTAATATTCTCTTTCTCGTCCACCTCCAGGCTGTGGAAGAAGCCTGACAATCAACCCGACTGTATTGGAATATAAATACCAGAAAACCCACGTGGGGTTTTCTAAGTGTTTGTGAATAATTTGTATGAAATACTGCTATGATTTATGGGAGTGAAAATAAACCAGCGTTTTTGAAGTGCTGCAATACCGTGTCCCGCCTGTTGATGACCACACAGACCTCACAGTATGTATGACTGTATGTATATACATGTATGTAAGTTGTAAGTTGAAAGTACTATACTGTCGGCGTATGCTCAGAGGTATATATACTGATGTTGATGGTGACGTATAAGATATGTATCAATGCCGGGGTATAACTGGCTTTCGATGGTGACGTAATAATGCTGCTTATGTCGGTGGTCCCTTTGACCCTTTGCATCGCCGCCTTGTGTTGGTGGCGTTGCTCGGCCAATCAGGGATTGGCTGATGACGTAACTATGTGTGTTTATGTAAAACATGTTTAAAAGATGTACAGTATGTGGATGCTGTAAACAGTAATTTGTTTATGATATTAACTATATATGTCAGATGATTCAATAACGAGCAAATCGGCTATTTTGTGTTAACACAAACATTAAATGCCATTGACAATGAATGGAGAATTCGCATCATTCTAGAATGAGATCCCAGAATGAGATGATATACGGTATGATGATAAGAGAGCCCCTCACTCACTTCACACGGGTGCGATTTTGTAATATTAAAAAGGCTACTTAAATCAACTTGACTAAATGCAATGGTTGCATAATAGGCCTTGTCATAGTCTCTCTCTCTCGCTCTCTCCATGCTAATTGCAATACAATGGTTTTAGAATAATATTGTGTTAAAACCCTCTAACACCCGCATTAATTTCTACTTGCAAAAAATTGATTTCAACCTTACTACTACTTTGTACTACTAGGACTAAGACTAAAAAATATGTTAAAAAAAAAAAATAGAAAAGTTTGATGAATAATATAATACATGAATAATTTACATTTTGGGGGATATCTTTCACAATAATGAATAAAACATGTTCTAGACATTCTAATGATCACAAAAAAACATATTACAATTATTTTACCTACTTTTATTAGGGTAAAGGTCAAAAGTCTTAGGTTAAAAAAAAATCAAAATCGAGTCCAGACATTTTTAATTTGTGTGAATTTCAGCCTCTGTGGGGGGTATTTATATGCAAATATCATGACCAATGGCATTGAAATGGCATTGCAATGAACATCACTGATGACGTTTAGGTGAAAAAAGAACAGAAAAAAAAAAAAAAAAGTAATTAAATAAAATAAATTTGTTGCTAGAGGGTGTTAGAGGGTTGTTGATGTGTCTGGTTTCCTTGGAAACAACATTACCCGGCAACTCGGAAATTCACTGGAACGGGCACAATACATTTTATGCATCAAAACAAAGGCATTTTAATTGCTTCAACACGTAGCCTAAGATTTCTCTGGTTCCCCTTGGAAAAGAGAAATGTGTGATGCTCCTATGAAGATAGAGTATGATCGGGTAAGGATACACTTTGACTGTGACAAAAGGAAGCTATGTGTCAATTTGTTGGCCACATGAAGAATATGGCTTTCTTTGTAAACCTAATTGCCAGAAATAAAATGTTAAATCATTTTTTGGATATGATGTTACAATTGTGAATGAAAATCCCAAGGAGAAAGTTAAATTCTGCCTTCAGAGGAAGCTTGACATCATGGCAGACAGCATGCGTGCGTGCGTGCGTGCGTGCAGGCCTGTGTGCCTGTGGGCCTGTGTGCCTGCATTAGTGCCCGCATGCACCCCAAAAACCTGAAGCAGCGTTTTCTAAACATCAGATAGTGACCTGGCACACGCAGTATAGGTGCTTTTCTCCCTTTATCACAATTCCAAGCTTATTTAAGGAGTAATACTAATGAACACAGTTCAAAAGCATGTTTCACTAACTAAGTTCAGTCCCATATACAGCAGCTAGCTTGTCACTACCTCTTCCAAGGTCTGTTAGCAGGATATCTCAAGAAGTATATCAACAGCTTTGTTCAAAACTTTGGGGAAAGGTTGGGCATTAATTGGCCAAGAAATAACTGATAAACTTTGCACGGTGACTTACAATACCAAAGTAGGCATCCAGTGTGGCATTTTGCATAAATTCCAATAAACAGTTGCGCTGAACACCACAACACGATGAGGAAAGGTTTGTCATGGACCAAAACAAGAAAAGCACATGTGTATATTCATTAAAGTGAGTCTTTTATGACACACATGCACACATTAATCCCCCACAAACAGTACAGTCTAGTACAGTACTAGTCCTGATTAGTACGTTCCGACTTGCGTGTTCAAACGTAAAATGTTTGTGACATTCAAGTCTCTCAAAAATAGTTCAACTCTAGCTCCCTATTTATATTCAGAAGAAGTAAAAAAGTAAAGCAATAGTTAGTTAAGTTCACCAAGTGCACCACTAGAGTCAAAGCTGGAGTCAATATTCAACAGGACATACATTATTCAGCAGTCTTCGGTTCATGTACAAAATGACAAAACACAGTAATACTGTATCTTATCAGCACGTCAAAGGGAAACCACTGTTGTGTGTTGGTGTCATTCACACTCTATAGTAGAATATAGTAGGCCTATAGTATAATAGTATAGGTTAGTACAATTTTGCTATATATTGGGGGCTGTGGGGTTCAAGGGTCAACCAGCTCCAAACCGATTCCGGTGACGCCCCAAAGGACCCCTTTGGAGACATTTGAGGAAAAAAGAAAGTGGTCGTGGCCTGGGGAGGATGACTGCCAATTAGTGCTGCTCCATGTGTGACGGCCCCAGGGCCACTGCCAGGGTTGGTGTGTGTGCAGGCTGTGGTTTTCAGTGTTGTCGGGTCCTGGTTGGCTGGAGCTGGAGCTGGAGGCAATCAGGGAATTGGAGGCAGCTGCCCATGCACACGTCTTCAGGGTTCATGAAACCTTCATGGTTGGTCTCTCTCTTCTTCTTCTTCCCAGCTCAAATGTGTTATTCGGAATTCCTTGCCGAGGGGTGCAACCACTCCTATAGACAGCTATGTGTGTGGCTGGGTCTGTCCCTGTGTCCGAGCACGAAATTAGCGTTTGTTCACCACCAAGTGTTACTGTTGCACAGCCTAACACACAGACACACACAGGCCAGGGAGGAGGGCTTGTACAGTACAGTACAGTACAGTACAGTACAGTACAGTACAGTACAGTACAGTACAGTACAGTACAGTACAGTACAGTACAGTACAGTACAGTACAGTACAGTACAGTACAGTACAGTACCACTCACTTCAGATGGGTCTGATTGTTTTTCTTTATATTCATCTATTTTCTCTTCCTTTAGTTAACCTGGAAGCACGGTTCCCTGAGTTTTAGTTGTGTTCTAGTCTATTTGGATTGTTTCTATTTAAATAAAATTATTTGAGAAATGTGTAAAATATACATAAACATAAAATGTACTATGTAACTTAGCTGTAACGCATTAGAATCATTACGATCTCCGTGATTTTTGAATTGTTGAGTGTGCTCTCATTGCTGTCTCCAGAGAGATTACAATCTCACGATCGGCACTCAATACTTCATCGCCCTCAAGTCATCCATGTTGATCTTAATCCATTGGACAATTTCAGGCTTTGTACTCAGGAGCCGAAGCTCGATGTGGTTCTGCCTTAAGCCATTGTCCGTTCTCAGTGTTATCTCGATTCATGGTCATTCACACTTCTTTGCAAACAAAGAGATGCGATTTCTCTCGCTGTTGGTGGTGTTGTTGTTTTCTTACCCTGGAGAATTTCTGATCTAAAGATATGAATAGGGGACCAGAAGCCTGTTGTGTCTGACATAATCTCTTATATCCAAAGTGTACCATGGTCACATAATCATTTCCGATGCAGAAAGGCTTAAAAACAACAACAACAACAGAATTAAAAATCGGTGCGGCAGTGGCTCAGTAGTCTCACGTATATCCAGAAAACAATTCCACAATCTCCGAATGCTATATAGAGTCTGGAACTACGGCTACTGAAATCCGAGTAAGGAAGCTTCCATTTCCGTTCACGAAAATATATTACAAAATACCTTTAGAGCTTTTTTTTTTAGGCTAAGCAACAAGCTATATATGCTTACCTCTCACTTTTCCAGATGTTCTGAGTAGGGACACAGGACTGACTGTGAATGAACTTGGTGTGGCAATGAGCAACAGAGACCAGTGGAAGCAGCTTGTGTCGCAGATCTCGAGGGCACTCGAAGGATGATGATGATATGCTTACATGATTTCTATTTATATTAGGATAAATGTACGCAACTGTAAAGACGGAACAGAAGTGGGCAGGAGGCTCCACTATATTTTACCCATGATAGAGCTTCCGTTGCTCCAGCATTTGGAGATTACGAGAGGCAAAAGTCTGGCAACGCAAGACTATAGTGGCTCAGGGGTAGTACCGTAGTAGAGTGGCCATTAGGGCTCGATCCCGCGGCTCCCCCAGAGCTAGTGTCGACTGTCAAAGTGTCCTTGAGCAAGACATGGCCAAAGCATTTCCGGGGGTCCCCAGCCAAAACGTTGAGAACCCCTGGTCTATAGGTCAGTGCTTGGCCCGTTCTCCCTCTGGGTGTGCATGTGGTTCACCCACACACTGTCAAATCTTCGTAATTTTGGTCTACCCATTTTGTTTAGTGTTACTGACAATAAAAGGACGTCGGCAAATTAAGAAATCCCACCGAAAGAAGGGAACAAAGATTCTTAGGTGAGAAATATTGCATTACCTGCATGCTGCAGAATGGACAGAATCAGTGTCAAGGTTGCCAGTGTGGCCTAGTATGTCCTGGCACAGTTCAACAAAGTTTTGCCCTGCTTTCACAGACTGTTCCAATTGGATTGTGTCTCATGCTGTGGCTAACCCATGACAATCTTCATCCAACAATTGTGTCTCTGTAGGAACCAGCTGGGCTGTACTTGTCTCAATCTTCAAATGATAATAATAATAATAATAATTATTATTATTATTATTATTCCTTGGCACCTTGGCTCAGGACAAATGCCATCTGTGCAGTATTAGGACATGAACAACCCGACAGATTAATTCATCATTAATTGTGTCAAAAAACTGAAGGTGATAACGTGACTCAGTTTTATACTGCGAAGTAAACAGCATCATGATTTGAAGACCGCTTCTTTGCTATAGACTTGAAAGTCCCCATAGCAAGGAGAGTCCTTCGATCTCCTTGTGAAGACTTTGTTTCTTGTCTCCTTTTGCTCATCAAACTGTACAATAAATCCACTGTTACGTCTTCAACAGAACCACAGCAATAATTCACAGTAAGCTTGTTTTTACTAGTGTTTGTAGGCAACTACTTACTGTGTTCTCTGCCCTCGTCTCTGTTTTATGTACAGTCTGCCTCATGTCTTAATGGGTTGAACATAATAGAGCCCTATAGATTGAAGGGATCAGCATCAGGCCCAAAGACCTGCCATCAGTCGGGCTCCATTGCTAAGACTGGGTGCATGCTTTTGGTTAGACATACCATTGGTCCGATATCACAAACCCTCACCCTAACCATAACCTCCCACGGGGCAGCACACTGGGGGGCAGCACAACCTAACCTTAACCCTCTCCCAACCCTTAACACATCCCTCACCAACCTTAACCCGGTCGTCTTGACGCACCCCTCACCAACCTTAGGCCTCACTCACACCTAAAAAACACCCGTCTTGTGTCTTGTCCGTGTTTAATGGCCACCCCAATGCATTTCCAATGGAAGTCACATGGTTTGCCCAAACATTTTTGTTTGATGGGGGGCGAAGGGGGCAGAACACAGCCATCAAAAGAAACTGTTTGGTCAAACCATGTGACTTGGGACAAGAAACAAGACACGGTTTTCCCGTCGGACCAGGCAGGCACGACACAAAATGGGGCCTTTCTCATTTATTCCTTCATCCATCCCGATTATTATTCAAAAATATATAGTCTGTTCATATTTCCACAACTATAGCATTGGCTTGGTAATCAACCTTTTATTAGTTTTTACATTAACCTCATCACCCCTCACAAAGGATTGGATCTGATTCCTCGTCCAGGACAACAACAACAACATGTCACATGTCTCGTGCCTCTGCTGATACATGGCTCTGCCGTTCCACATATTGGATGGATGTGTGTTGGGTGGGGGGGGGGGGGGGGGTGTCACACATACTGTATCCCACTCGGGAAAACGCAGCTTGGAAACCGGCAGTATATGGATCAAGGCTCCCCCCACCCCCCCCCCCCCCCCCCAATCAGGAATAATTTTCCACGGGAGCCTTTATGCTAATCCAACCACTGTGTACATATTTAACATGTCGCCTGCCTATATGAGATAGAGGATCTTCAAAGACGGTGGAAGCATAATGCACATGGCACAGACGACGTACGGTTCATATACAGCCCCCCCCCCCCCCCCCCGCCTGCCCCCCACACCTCCCCCTGCACACATGGACACGCTCAAACGTATGTATGTACGCATATACGCACCACTCCCCAAAGTCTAGTGCACGGGTCGTCTTGCTGCTCAGAATGACTCACACAGCTGGAGACTAAAAATAGAATAAGTCTTCTCTTCTTAGTGTGCAGTCTCTCTTTCTCTCTCTCTCTCTCTCTCTCTCTCTCTCATTCCTCTGCATTTTTTACTTTCAGAGCAAACAACCCAAACTGGGTAAATTACAGCATGACTCATCAATGTTTGTCCCTGTCTGTGTGTGTGTGTGTGTGTGTGTGTGTGTGTGTGTATGTGTGTGTTGGGGGGGGTGGAGAGAGAGAGCTATAGTATCATGCGGCACGGCTGGGAACTGATGAACTGCATGGGGATATAGGCCATAGCAGGCAAAACTAATGCTTGGAATGGATTCAGAATCATGAAAAACCCCTAGTTTCATATAGCACATGCTACTTAAAGAACTTAAGTTGCTCAACGTGCAACTTTTAGCAACCAAGCTGAATTTCATCCATTAGGCCTATAGATAACATTTCTGTGATAAAAGTTTACATTAATCACCATTTCTGGGTTCAGGGAATTTCCAGTAGACTATTTCGGGCTCTGTGCCTGGCATACTTGTCACACAGTGCTATGAGAGGGGCCTGGTGTGACAAGGCATGACATCCCTGCGACTGGCTGTGACAGCGCCTGATATTCCTGGGACATCAATATCATGATCATAGTATGTCATTAGTGTGTCTTAGTGCAGTGGTTTCCAAACTTTTTCATGTGAAGGACCCCCAAATTGACACGGACCCCCATTTGAAGGGATATGCCAGGGACCACCATAAGAGAAGATCTTTACGGCTCTAGCAGTGATTCTCAACCCATTTTATTTCAAGGACCCTGCAGAGTTTGATATGAAATAGGCTACGGACCCCCTTTAATGGCATTTCTATCTCTGAGACTCCAATTTATATTGTAAAATCAATGTTAATTTAACTCTGAGAGTGTACAAATGGTACAAATGTGAGTGTACAAATGGTACACTCTCAGAGTTACATACCCATAAGAGTCCATTTGGTTCCAAACTATCATTTAACTGGGGACCCCCTGGAACTCCCTCAAGGACCCCTGGACTTTGGGAACCACTTAGTGTGCACAGTGAGTTTTTACCCTGAAAACAACAGCATGGTTGATGGTGTCGTCTCTGTTTAAAAGGCCCCACCATCAACCCCCGCTCCAAAGCTGTGTGCTATACTGTCCAATTTCACACAATTAACTCTAATTATTCTGGCAGATTTTGCGAAGCCTTCTCTAATTGTACAACCCATAGTAACCATCTACAGTGCAGCTAAATTGTTAAATTAATTTAATACCTTGACCAATAGCCCTAAATGGCAAACACCTAATGTCCTCCCTTCCAGCCCCACACTGAACTGAGGTACAAGGTGTCACGGTGCAAAGGCAGGAGTTTTAGGACCTCGATCCTGTAGGTTCACACTCTATAACATACGACGAATTAGACCGTTCCTCACCCAGGAATCAGCCCAGCTCCTAATCCAGACAACAGTCTTGTCAAAACTTGACTATTGTAACTCCCTCCTTACTGGCCTACCAGCATGCGCACTTAAGCCTCTCCAGCTGATCCAAAATGCCGCAGCTCGCTTGGTCTTCAACCAGCCAAAATTCTCACATGTCTCCCCCCTGCTCCGCTCCCTCCACTGGCTCCCGGTCGCTGCCCGCACAGAATATAAAACTCTGATGCTGGCATTCAAAGCAACCAAAGGTATGGCTCCCCCATATCTTGCAAGTATGATTGAACCCTACAAACCCTCCCGCGCACTCAGATCAGCCAACGCAGGGAAGCTGGAAGTACCCTCACTAAAAACGCCGGGACAACGCTCCACACGTCCCAGACTCTTCTCCCTTCTGGCTCCAAAACTGTGGAATGCACTTCCCATTGCAGTCAGAACTGCAGCATTACTCCCAATCTTCCGCCGTAGTCTGAAAACCCACCTTTTCAGACTCCATCATGGCCCATAGCACTTACCCTACCCCCTTAGATAGCAGTTCCGTAGACTTAGATAGCATTTGATACAGACTTATAGCATGTTATGTAGACAGCACTATAATTGCATTGTATATAGTCATAGCACGCCATAGTACATATGTATAGCATAGTAGTATATATGTATAGTTTCATTATATAGATATTCCACTGTTACTTTTTTAGCTTACGCATGTTTCATGATTTTATGTGATGTATTCCCATGCTTTTGTTCTTGCTTAATGTAAGTCGCTCTGGATTAAGAGCGTCTGCTAAATGCCTAAATTGTAAATTGTAACAGTAATAGGGAGACAGAAAGCACTAGGAACAATTCTACAAAATAGGAGCACACAGGAGTAAAGTAAAACTAAACTGCAACTAAGAAACGTCAAAATCACAGGAAAACAGACAGAAAAGTAGCCAAAACTATGAACAAGGAACACTAGAAAACACAATATGAATAGAGAAAGGGCACAGATCGTGACAAGGTGTACAAAATATCAGGTCTGAAATATCTTCTTAAACACATGACCTCTCCATCTCCCAGGTAAAGCCGCTTGTACCGTTCTTGTTATCATTATCGGTTTTAGAGAGAGAAAATATATATCCCAAATGAAATCCTCTTCCTACCATCTGGATATTAAAGCCTATTTCTGTCCTGCCGTTTCTCTGTTCTGTTTTCTGGGATTACTGACTTCTCCGTGACGCTGACCTGACACGCTTGCACGCTTGGCGTACGGGGTAAGTGGCACATTTTCTGTAGCACCTTACAATGTGTGTAACTATACAGCTTGCATTATATTCACCCATTCAGTCACACATACACTCACCGACTGCAGAGGAATGGAAACAAACCGGAAACAATTCCATGTAGGCGGTCACTCTACCTGCTGAACTATAGGCCTACCGCCCATTGTACAGTACATGTATAGGGGTATTATAGTATGTGGAAAAACTAAAAACGTGGAAAAGCATGATATCCATTATTGTTTTATCATCGAAAAAACGACATAGCCTACTATATATATTTTAATCATCGAAAACCACGAAAAACAACATACGTATGTCATCGAAAAGTTGAATTTTCATAATTGTTTTTTTTATCGTCAAACCGTGAAAAAATAACATACTATAGGACTGTGTGTCGTTGAAAAGCATGATTTTCATAATTTTAGTTTTATCGTCGAAAACCATGAAAAACAACATACAGTACCAGTATAGTATGTCGAAAAGCAACTTACTACGAAATTCGTCGAAAAGCATGATTTTCATATTTTTTTATCATGTTTCCAAAAGATATGCTATGTGATGATGATGGATAATGATGATGATGATGATTGGTTAAATAGGTAAATGAAAGTAGAATAATGTCTTGTAAATAAACATAGATCTATAAACTTATCCTAGTGTCAGTATCCTGGACACGACACAACAGTATCCTACAGTACGTGTCAGTATCCCGGTCAGTATCCTGGCTTAATTGGTGTACATGGTGTCCTGTCTAATGCAAGTAAAACTATGCCACATCTTACTACGCTTAGAGTGTTTAAGAGCTTAATCGTGTGCACCGTGTCGCGCTGTGACAATAGTCAACCTACAAGCTCACAAGGTGTCTCACTGCAAGACGTTGTTGGCTTGTAGATCAACTATTTTCAGCCCACGACACCGGAACACAACTGATATAAATCACCATTAACTGTAAAAGGAGACGAACAGTAGACAGCCGGGCTGTGGGAAGTGAGCTCTATATCCTAGTCTAAGTACTTCTATGTCCAGGGGGTGTTCACACCGTGACCCTGTGCATTCCCCCTATTAACATAAATCAATGGTAATTAGGCTCATAGGGAAGTATATACACTATAGTGTCAAAGTGGGGAGATGCTCGGTGGTTCGGGGGTATAGAGAGGCCGCTTGGGAATAGGAAGGTTCCCAGCTCGATCCTCGGCTCCCAG
The DNA here is from genome assembly GCF_964188405.1 of Protomyctophum parallelum. Taxonomy (NCBI): domain Eukaryota; kingdom Metazoa; phylum Chordata; class Actinopteri; order Myctophiformes; family Myctophidae; genus Protomyctophum; species Protomyctophum parallelum. Next base: position 13,346,406 of record NC_139715.1, on the reverse strand, counting down.
TGCCTCCCACCCCCCGGGTTAGTCTTGAAGTGTCCTGGAGCAAGACGCTTAACCCTCTTAACTGCTCCCGATGGGAAGTTTGGTACATTGCCTGGTTTCCTTCACCATTGGTCTGTGAATGGGCGAACGTGATGCACATTGTAAAGCACTTTGGATAAAGAGACTATAGGATTTATATAAATATGCACCATTTACCATTTTACACACTGTATGGAGTTTATGGAGAACATAAAATACATACATAACATTTGTTTGTTCCTATTTTGTTGACAGCATAGTGGAGAGAGACTTATTGATTTGTTATTTAATTTATCCAGAGCACCTTCTGACTAGAAATGTGGAGAAAGATCATTTGTCAGGGTCAAGCCCTTCCCCGTCTACGATAACAGAGATGCGATGAAAAGTTACTCGAGAGTAAAAGTAGGTGTAGCTCTGCATGAGTCGAGCCTTCTGTAGGCTGTGTGTGTGTGTGTGTGTGTGTGTGTGTGTGTGTGTGTCCACATTAGGTCTCTTGTGGACACTGCTAGGCCACAGAAGAACATGAATGTTCACAACACTGTGTGTTGTATTACTTTTTGGAATATTATTTAACTTCAAGTCATTGAGTCTCAGCTGAAACCTTGCCCAAATCCTCACACATACGTCATACAGTATAGATAGACGACTGACAGTCATCGGCTGGCCGCATGAACTCTTAAGATCGGCGCCACGCCGTTCTCATGTAGATCCCGAGATCCGCATAGCCTCGGTCCCAGGCTTACTTATCTGTGAAAAAGCCTAGTCACAACGTAAGGCAGAGAAGCTATCGGCGGATGTATCCTCCGGAACATCCGTCAGCTGTATTTCCCCCGGATACGATATTTTCCCAACCAATCACAACACTCGTTTCATTCGCGGAGAATGTAAACTGTGATTTGTAAAGCATCAACGTCATTTCCTTGGGCGATACTTCCGCTAAAATCCCGCAACTTCTGCTGATAGTATTTTCAGCGTAGGTCTTGCCCAGGGTGAGATCCGCATGATTCGACTTTTACAGGGCTTTCTCTGTGGGTATCCATCATTGTGGGCGATCGCAGTGCCTGCACGCAATGCCTATAAGCTACGGTAATGGATAACCGCACATACTCATGCATGCTGTAGTCCCACGCTTGAAAAGCCACTTCCTTTTTCACTCACGATGGCTGCCACAGGCCCAGCTGTCAGTCATTTGATTTAGAGCAGTGGCTTCATCACAGTGCATATTATCCATCCCGAAGACGGTTAGGGCTGCAGTGTGCGTGCTAAGGAGATGCCGAACTCGCCGCGGAATCATGACCGTGCCAGCTAAAGACTTGGGAGAGTTATGTCTCCTAAAGAGGTCTTGAGGGAAATATTAGCACACCGCCTTTCCTCGATGTTCCCCGAGCGATGGCACTTGTGCTTTGTCTTGTTTGTTTGGGCCGCTGTTTGGGGAAACGAGCGGACAGATTTCAGATAACGCACTGCATGCTTGCCATGCCTTGTTTTTCTCATCCTGTCTCCATTTACATTCTAGGCATCTATAGCTGCCGACAGCCTTCTCCAGCGTGGTTCACAATATGGATATAAGCAACTCAAATAAGTTTTTGTTTTGTTTTTTCAAAAAGGAAAAAAGGTTACATAAGGTTAAACTCATCCACTGACTGTACAAGCAGCCAACGGTGACCAGCGAGGCTAAGACGTATCAAACATTATATTCCATGTCAGTCCTTAATCATTATGCCTCGAGTGAAGGATGAACGGAATTATATAACCGCACATGTAAAGAAATGTGCCCACTGAATGACAAACACAAAACACACACACACACGGCACGCACACATGAAAAGACACACAATCTATCAGCCAGACAGCATGTACGGCACACTTGAAACCTGTCCATCACCACCCACCCAAGCGCGCCCCACCTACGCTTGCAGAGAGGCTGTCGTTACCGGTTTTCAGTCTCCCCCCCGTCCCTCCCGTCCCCCACCCCTCTCTCTCTCCCCCGCTCCCAAGAACCGGGCGCGGGGAGTCATTTGCTAATTGGTTTTTGCAGTGGGAGCACGGTGCTGCCCGCCTCTTTCTCCTCAATACCCCAGGGTTCCCTCCTCTCTTTAGCCCATTCTGACCTGAGATCAGATTCATACGAGGTTTCCGCCGGACACACACTGGTCTGATGAACCCATTCTGACCTGAGATCAGATTCTAAAAATGTCAGTCGTTCTTCGATTTTTCAAAAAATAGCAGACCTACAAGCTCGTATCGCGCCACTCGGTGGCGCGATATGAGCTTGTAGATCTGCTATTTTTCAATAGCTAAAGCATAACATGATGCTGACACCAAAATGGGTGCCCGTTCAGAATGGGTTAGATGATTCCCCTGTCTCCCTCATGCTCCTCTCTCTCCTCAATACCCCAGGGTTCCCTCCTCTCTTTAGATGATTCCCCTGTCTCCCTCATGCTCCTGCCAGGCTCAGCCAAGCGTTCAGTTGACGGCGCTTGTTATTTTCGCTGTGCCGCGCAGAGCCTCATTTATACCGCATTGCATGGCGGTGTCACGTGGCGAAAATATAGCAGACATACAAGATCACAACGTGTCGCGGACGCGACTCCCCATGGGCTTGTAGGTCTGCTGTTTTTTTGGCGCGCAACACTGTCGTACGAGGGATCATTCATTATTAGACTTCAGTTTGCGGTGCTACAGCCTGACATATAGACCTCAGACCTCAGTGTGAATGGGGGGGCGGAGAAAATAACCATAAGGTGTCGAAAGGAAGCGGTAAATTGTCTCAGTTTTACCTTATGAATACGAGTAAATTGCTTTCACCAACTCTCCCCGCCACAAGGATAAATAATAAATGTAGGGCTTAAAGCCACAGCGATGGAGGGGAAGCGGCAAGGAATTGACAAGGAATTGACGAAAAAATTAATTTAGTTGAGAAGATTTTGTCGTGGGCGAGGCGATGTGGGGCCTGCGAGTGTAGCAAACTCAATATGAAAGGCCTTATAACTCCCTTGTTGTACTGGCATCCCTCGTGGACCGCGTCTTTCAGAAAGATGGCAACATTTTGACTTTCGTTGTCCTTGCAGTTGTGTGGAAATGTGTAGCCTAGCTGCTAAAACTTCCAGGGCTTTTAAACTTTCACAGCTTTTAAAGGACAATTAAAACAATGGTTAAAAAAGTCTTGTGATCATGTATGACGCTTAGTCCAAAATAGAGTAAACCTACCCTAATAATCCCGCATGAAGACCGTATAGGTCGAAACATGTCGGTTCAATAAAGTTTTCCTCCTTTTTAACATTGAGTGTGCCCGGATCTCCGCTTTGTTCTATATAGATGTGTTACCCTGATTGATCCCAGGAGCACCTTTTTACTATTTTTACATTTTTTATACCTGCACACCTCCTGAGCACCTGGTTGCTTCCTTGCCTCTGCTACCCTAATAATAGTTAATAATCTTTTCTTATTTTTGATTCTTACTAGTCTTATGTTTGAAATGTTCTAGGTATTTGTATGTCAGTCCTGTTTGTATTGTTTGATGTTTGATGTCTGGGGACTGCAGATGGAAATTAGCATCGCCATAGTACATATGTATAGCATAGTAGTGAATATGTATAGTTTATTATGTATAGTATAGTGTATGTATAGTTTCATCATATAGATATTCCACTGTTACCTTCTTAGCTTACGCATGTCTCATGATAAATGCTTTTATGTGATGTATTCCCATGCTTTTGTTCTTGCTTAAATGTAAGTCGCTCTGGATTAAGAGCGTCTGCTAAATGCCTAAATTGTAAATTGTAAATTGTAGCATGTTTAGCTACATCTGGTATATTTACACTGCATTTCTAATGTAATGTTCGTCAATGTACATCATACACTGTCCCGACTAAATAAACAAATGAAGTAAAGTAAAGGGGACATTTTAGCAGTTGGTTTGGAGTGTGAGGATTTATGTACCATTTGGATGAGGAAGATCTGTGGATTTGGATGACGGAGAGCACGTTAAATGCATAATGTCATGCCACGGCCTCCTTTTATGGGACAGTCAACCTTTCATTTGAATTATCCTAACATTTGATCCGCAGAAATAAAATCAAATTGACATGCGGTCTAAGAAAGTAACTTGTTTTGGTTGTATAATAGTACCGTATAGAGTACTGTATACCGTATGACTGGAGGCTTTTACCCAGCACGGATGAACTGCTATAGTTGCTTTCTGGAAAACATGTAAATGCCTGCGGACAAAACAACAACAAACAAACAAACAAACAAAAAGGCAACTCGAGTAGAAGTTTTTAAAAGTAAAGACATCTTCAATTCTTCACCCAACTTACTGCAGCTGGAAGTATACAGGAGGGTGCATATAGTGGGTTTATTTTTGAACCTTTGCATGTTGTATATTCCCCTTGCTCATCCTGTATGAAGACAAAAACAAACCACAGGTGCATGGGCACATCTGCTTCGGGGTTTTTTGGAGCTTGTAGAATATAAAAACTGTATTTTCCTTGGAGTGTACAGTGTGCGTGCGTGCGTGTGTGTGTGTGTGTGTGTGTGTGTGTGTGTGTGTGTGTGTGTGTGTGTGTGTGTGTGTGTGTGTGTGTGTGTGTGTGTGTGTGATCCTACATCAGATCATCAGCCATTACTTAAGCCTGATGGCAGCACTAAGGCCTAGCCGTTTTCAAGTAGGATCATTATATTATTTTGGTCAAAACAAAAGGTTACAAAGTAGGCTACAGTACATGGGTTCAAAACTCAAATGATGTTATTATTGTTATTATTTATTTCCTAGCCCTTATCTTTCACTGAAGAGCACCTAATAGAACTAGTCGAGTACAAAATGCAGCGGTACGGTAAAGATACATGTCTTGCAAAGCAAAGATTGTGATGAATTCAAAATTCTTGGTAAATAAGGTTTTTTTTCCAGGTTTGTGCCTGGCTCATTTAAACAAAAACTGCTTAAAATGCCTCAACAAAAAGCAATCAAAGAGCTACAAAATCAAATTGAATACATAAACACCTTAACTAAAAAATAAAGTGAATCATTTTGGCATTTCAAGTAAGTCTAAGTCTATTTGACATCTTAAAAAAAAAAAAGACAGCGACAGCGCATGTCAGATGTTTTGGAGATAAAGTCAAAGAGGCCAGACTGAGATGGTTTGGACACGTACAGAGGAGGGATAGTGAGTATATTGGTAGTAGGATGTTGAGGTTGGAAATGCCAGGCAGGAGGCCCAGAGGAAGACCAAAGAATGAAAGAGGACATGCAGTTGTTGGTGTGATATAAGAGGAGGTAAGAGGAGGGTGAGATGGAGGCAGATGATTCGCTGTGGCGACCCCTGAACAGAAAAGCCGAAAGAGTGACATTCAAGAGTGAAAATAGCTGTTCTATCGCAATGCCACAGCTTGCAGATTAACTACTTTCGCCTAATGTTCACCTATTATGACCAGTGTTGAGAGTAAAGTGTTGTACCCTTTTTGTGCAACATGCATGTGTTGAGTGTACTGTAGCATTGGGCATTTGGTTGCAGCCAGCTGTTCAGTCCTTAAGTTGAGAAAACTCACTGATCAGCATGACACTTAAGTTGTCAGTCAATCTGTTTTGCAAATCCATCTGCTCGATCACTTTGTCAATAACGCAATGCTCTCAGTCAATGGCCTATACTACCCCCCCCCCCCCCGGGCAGATGTGGAAGATGCAGGGCAAAGGTTTTTTCCTTGGCCTCTAGGGAGTGCGCATACAAAGATGTACACAGATCGGTGCAGTTATAGGTAAAAACATGAATTGGCCTAGCGCCGCCATGAGGCTGATGGGAATTTTTGTAAGTGGCATCTCTTCCTCTGCCTAGTGGGAACGGTTCGTCGAATGAGGTTCATCGTTGGCATCCAGGGAGTGTGTGTGTGTGCACAGTTTGGAATCGGTCGGGCCAACGGTGCCGGAGATTAGCTGTACACAGACGGAAGGACAGATGGACGGAGTGCAAAACATACTCTTTCTCCCCATGTCTTCGGCCTGGTGGAGACAAAAAGTAATAATGGTGTGGTCTCCCTGTCTAATCTGTAGCTATTGATAATAAGCATACCGTCCACTGCTCTGTGAACATTGAAGCTCAAGTGTCAGGCTTGCAGTGCATGTCTTAATGTGGTGATGGTCCACTACACCAAATGGAAGTAGCGATCTTCATGAATACTATAATCTCAACAAATGGCTCTTCACAAGATCATCACGCTTTGACTGTCTGTGACCGTCACCTGACTGTCTGGCTCATTGTTGGGTGACAGAGCGGTGGATGTGTTGTGATGTCTTGCAAGTATGATTGAACCCTACAAACCCTCCCGTGCACTCAGATCAGCCAACGCAGGGAAGCTGGAAGTACCCTCACTAAAAACGCAGGGACAACGCTCCACACGTCCCAAACTCTTCTCCCTTCTGGCTCCAAAACTGTGGAATGCACTTCCCATTGCAGTCAGAACTGCAGCATCACTCCCAATCTTCCGCCGTAGTCTGAAAACCCACCTTTTCAGACTCCATCATGGCCCATAGCACTTACCCTACCCCCTTAGATAGCATTTCTGTAGACTTAGATAGCATCTGATACAGACTTATAGCATGTTATGTAGACAGCACTATAATTGCATTGTATATAGTCATAGCACGCCATAGTACATATGTATAGCATAGTAGTATATATAGTTTATATTATGTATAGTCTCATAATATAGATATTCCACTGTTACTTTCTTAGCTTACGCATGTTTTATGATAAATGCTTTTTTGTGATGTATTCCCATGCTTTTTGTTCTTGCTTAATGTAAATCGCTCTGGATTAAGAGCGTCTGCTAAATGCAATTGTAAATTGTAAATTGTGATGTTTGTTTGCCTCGGGGGGGCTCTCTCTCTCTCTCTCTCTCTCTCTCTCTCTCTCCTGACAAAAACTTGCGCCATCTTCTAGTCCGTTTCCATTGCTTCCAATTAGGGATGTACCGATTTGGCCGATATCGATATCCGATATAATTAATTGCTATTTATTTAGTCTTAGGTTTAGTCATCATAGCTTAGTTGTCGACGAACATTTTTCGTCTTAGTTTTAGTCGACAAAATCAACACTGACGTGTTGAGCAACAAAGTGACAAATATGTTGTTATCTTTGCATCTTTGGCATGTATATAACATAACAGCCTTTCCATAGTCATGTTCGGACGTCACAGCCATCCCACGAACAATGCATTACGCCGGAATACCTATATTCAACATGGTAAAAAGTTTGTTAAAATCTCAATATAGCTGATCTACAAGCTCGATGCATTGCGCTGTGAGCCTGTAGATCGGCAATTTTCAAATAGGCAAAGCACAGTATAAAATAGGTTGAGGCTTAATTGATAACTGTAGCAGAGTAAGGAGTGCAACATTTGACTCTGTAGAGGGGAAGTTGTATAATGATTGAAAAAAGTAAAAGAAAAAAAAAAAGTAAAGTAAAATAAATGTTAACTTGTATTTCAATACGGTCTTGAAATACTGACAGTATTTGAGTAAATGTTCATAGGTCTATTGTCTCTGTCGGTTGGGAACATCATAATGTCCAAAACTGTTACTTTTCACGATAAAAAAATAAACGGCAAAAGTAGCAGATCGACAAGCTCAAAACATGCTGCTTCACATGCCGCTTAGAGCTTATAGATCTGCTACTTTTGATGCTTTTGTGTGACACACTGTATTAAGATCAAGTAGGGCATTAATTCACTGAAAAAGAAAAACACAAAAAGTTAAAATATGGAGATACTGTAAGCCACGGCCACTTATCATTACCGTGAAGTTTGTGATGTTTGACATGGTTTCTGTGGAAACTACCACCCGCGCAAACCCTCGCGAACCGATGCTGATTGTGTCTACTCTGAATGATGATGAAATGAATTAGGATATATACTCACTATAGTGAGTGAAGTGGTGCAAATTATATTCGGGCTGACATTTTGCTCCTGCCTATACCTGTCTTTCTCCCGGGAGCTTTGTATTCTTGACCTCACCAGCATGGCTTAAACAAACCCGTGTGGAGCAGTGATTCTCAAACCTTCTTACATTTCAAGGACCTCCGGTTTGATATGCATTATAGGCCAGCGACTCTCAACCTGTGGGCCGGGGACCACTTTTTAATCCTTTAATCCTTTCATTGTGTTTGTGATTCATTGTGATACCGATAAATAGCAACTGTGTACTAAATAGATTTGGTTCCATTGATCCAAGAAGTAACCAGCGGTGGAAAAAGTACTCACAAACCTTTACTTATAAGTAAAGGTATCAATACTGCAATATAGAAATACTCAAATTAAGGTAAAGAGTAAAAGTACAAAAGTATAGAGCAGGGGTGCCCAAAAGGTAGATCGTGATCTACTAGTAGAGCACACAGGCTGTGCAGGTAGACCACATGACATGCCCCTAAAATATAATTTAAATTATTAAAAAACTATCTTTGGCATCTGCCACTTGAATTAAGGTGACTTCACTTGATTAAAGTGTTTCCTGACCATGCACCCAGTAAAATGTTCCAAGAGACTGAGATGGCTGGAGTTGTGCGTGCTTCTTCCTTTCGAAAATGTTCACTTGATTAATAGACATAAAAAAGAGAAGCTCAAAACCCAAAATGCAATACTTTGTTTTCAAGAGTGTTTCGCACAAACATACTGTAAGTATTACAAAGTTATACAAAAACACCCTACCAATTCCATTTCCGCCCTCTATTTCCCATTCCAAGAGTGTTTGCCTAATGTAACTATTTTCAGCAATGGGATAACATTTTTGGTGGGTAGATCTGGTTGAGCTGGTCATTTTGAAAGTAGCTCTCAAGTCTAAAAAGTGGGGGCACCCCTGGTATAGATTGTATGCGCATAACATCATCATACCCAGAATCTTTAAATCCAGATCCAGTGTACTGTAAAAGCAATCGGTCACACGCACCGACGGTCGCTGACAGTGAGTTTGATTTGCACACTATCTATGAGTTACAGGCCCCGGCAAGCTATAGGGTCCATTTGGTTCCTGTCGCACGGCTGAGTTAGTTGACATTAATTATCTGAACAATCAGTACTCATTTCTAGGATTGTGGCTGAGCACGGTCAGAGCTCATTTAGTTAGCGCCTCGGATACAGGCATGAACATACACGTGGGCTGTCTTCTATAGCTCTGCTGCTGGCACCCTGACTCGCCGCGCTTCACGCCCGTGGTTCCTGGCCAGCAGTGGTGGAAAGTAAGTACTTTTACTTAAGTACAATTTTGAGGTATTTGTACTTGTACCAATTTCCAGTACTTTTACTTCTACTCCACTACATCTCAGAGCCAAAATTTGTACTTTTACTTCACTACAGTTATTTGAAAACTTTAGTTACTAGTTACTTTGGAGATTTTAATTTTGATTTGAAAACATACATTAACCACTTCAACCCTATACATTTTAGCCATTTGAAAATAGCCGATCTACAAGCTCACAATGCGTTGCGTTCCGTACTTTTACTTAACAACAAAGTAATTCTAAATTGCAGTATTGGTACTTTTGAGGCGGTGGGTAGGGAAGCTCATTATATTTGCTGACTCCGCATGACTAGATTTCCTGAAATGCATTCTAAGTAGTGTGTTGGAACAGAGCATGGAGGGCCCACTATACCGTGTCGGTGCATGATGTGACAGATTGCATATTCATAATAGCGGTGATGTCTTAAGGTCCGTCCATTTTTACGAGCACGGTTTGTTTGATCGGCCTGTGTATTATCTAAGGGCTGCGTGTGGCCACTGTGGTCGATGGAGGTGTCAAAAGGTTTGTATTCGAAAGGTGCGCGCTCACTAAATAATGTACCATCTGCTCTATAAATGTTGCATCACTCTCACATGATCCCACGGTTCACACACATTCTGTTTCAGTGCTGTTGTGGCTATACTGCTCATGATCGACTACAGTATACTGGCCCAAGGTTATTATGTGCGTTTTCAATTCTTCATTACGTCATTTCCCTTTCGTTCTAATCTAATCCTATCCTCAATCTAATTCAGTGGTGTTAATGACCAATACTTGGGTCATCATCAATGTACAATAGCAATAATTTGGCCATACATTTTGTCCATAGAGATTTCTGGAAATATGTATACACATTATTTTAAGCCTGGAACCAAACCATACAGCCTCCTAGTGAATCATGGCCATAAAACATTTGATTCTGTGTCAAAAATACCCTTTTCTTTGCAGTCTTCAAATCCTTTTCTGGCACATAATAATCTTTTATTTGACTACTTGTAATAATCTCTCCGTCTCCCTCCCGTGTTGTGGTAGAAATAATGTATGAAAGCATCCAGGAAGACGTTCATTAGCCCATTCTGAACGGGCACCCATTTTGGTGTTGGCATCATGTTATGCTTTAGCTATTTAAAAATAGCAGATCTACAAGCTCATATCGCGCCACCGAGTGGCGCGATACGAGCTTGTAGGTCTGCTATTTTTTGAAAAATCGAAGAACGACTGACATTTTTTTGAATCTGATCTCAGGTCAGAATGGGTTCATCAGACCAGTGTGTCCCCGGCGGAAACCTCGTATGAATCTGATCTCGGGTCAGAATGGGTTAATATGAGTGACTTCACTTTCCATTTACTACCCTTCCTCTCCATCCAAGGGAGAAGCATTGAATCGCTTGAAAAATTAACATATCGGTATTCTTAAGCCAGCTAGGCTTTGCCTCAAACAACTTCAGTTGAGTAACAGTTTGTTGAATGGTAATAATTATTCTAACTGCTCGCAGTCACGCATACATTTGCACGCACGCACGTGACGTTTGTATTACAATAGCTGTGAGGATGTGGCATTGAAAATAGCCGAAATAGCAGATCTACATGCAAGCTTGAAATCCATGTGTGTGTGTGTGTGAGTGTGAGTGTGAGTGAGAGTGAGAGTGAGAGTGAAAGTGAGAGTGTGTGAGTGAGTGAGTGAGTGAGTGAGTGAGTGTGTGTGTGTGTGTGTGTGTGTGTGTGTGTGTGCATAATATTAACTAAGACATCAGGCATAACATTAACCTAACCCCTGAACCCAACGTTTAATCGTCTAATCCTAACTCTAACCCCAACCTGAAACCTTTCCTAATTTATTGTAAACCCGACTGCCCTAATCTTTATTTAAGCATAAAACAAGCCTCTTACAAACGCAGAAGCGCAAAGACACACGTTAATGTGCACACAGACCGGAGCATTCAGACAGCCACTCTCTTCCAGGCAATTTGACTAGGACAAACGCTGCACTAACTACTAGTAATCCCTGTCTTCACTCCCTCGTGTCCTGTGGGACACGAGGGAGTTCTTCTACAACAAATCACTGCACCGTACAGTACCACCGCTGTGGAAAGATACGCGCATTAATACATTATTATTTTAAGCTCTGAAGGTGACAAAAGTTAAGCACCCAACTCAATTTCTTGGAGGAAAAAAATAACCCCAAAAAACAAACAAACAAACATTGATAAAAGCCGGTTTTTCCTGTGTTTAACATATCCTGATAATTATCTCGGGGGAAAATGGTAATATCCAAAGTACACAGTAACTACACGATATGATAATATGCTCTGCAACAGTTCATATTTTTACAACACACCATTATTGTTATTATTATGCTGATATCGCCTCAGGCAAACTTTGTGCGACGCCAGGTTTACTTTGCACAGACAACGTAACTCGTCCTCATCCAACCTCGGGCGTGTAGCTGCGCGATAAAGCCTGCCCTCGGTTGACGCAGAGGTGAAGATTTGTTTCTCACATGGCCTTATTTGTTCACACAAACAGGCAGATAATTGTGTTTGATCGGTCCCGCTGGGACCTCCCTTCAGCATGGGACTGCAGCTGCCTCGTCCTGCATCCCTATCCTGAAACAGTCGAAGGTCACATGGTTGTTTTCCCACTGTTTTGGTTCCATAATATTCAAGGCCAGTGTTGTTTTCATTGACTAAAACTATGACAAGTTTACTACCTTTTTTCCACAGAAAACTAAGTTATGATGACTAAAACTAGGACTAAATATACTGACAATTTTGTCAACAAATACAAACTAGACTCAAATGTTAGGAGGGGCCTAGTGGACAAGAGTTGCAGAATAAGTCATTGTACACTTGGTTGCATGCTGAAAATGCCAGACTATGTCACAGCAAAAGAAAAGTCTCACTTTGAATATAGTGGTCACCCACTACAATGGGGTGAGCGAAATGTAATTCAAACTGATGAGTGCCAGACCAATCTTGTCCTGTGGCAGATTAATTCGATGGGTTTCCAGACTATCTGAGCTGGACCTATTCTATATATATCCGCTTGCTAAATTATCCCCCTTTCATGTTCTATACACACCCCATTTCTGCTAAAACAAATTACATTTACTTTTGTTAACAACATGAACCCAGGCGTCTCTGGCTACTCTGGGGGCGATCTACACGCTCACGCTTTCAGTGAAGGTATTTGTAGTACGAAGTATAAAGGGTTTAAGTGCTATTGTCTTTTTTCAGCCCCATATAAGTCCAGCTTTGAGGGTTTGTGTAGGCCTAAACACAAACATTGAAGTCAAAAGTGTGTAAACACAAACATTGAAGACAAAAGTGGTGATGCAAATTGGGATTGGCCAGAATGAGATGATGTATGATGACGTATGATGATAAGCTCAGTTCCCGCACAGAATACAAAACTCTGATGCTGGCATTCAAAGCAACCAAAGGCATGGCTCCCCCATATCTCACAAGTATGGTCGTACCCTACAAACCAACCCGCGCACTCAGATCAGCCAACGCAGGGAAGCTGGAGGTACCTTCACTAAAAACGCCGGGACAACGCTCCACATGTCCCAAACTCTTCTCCCTTCTGGCTCTAAAACTATGGAATGCACTTCCCATCACAGTCAGAACTGCAGCCTCACTCCCAATCTTCCGCCGTAGTCTGAAAACCCACCTCTTCAGACTCCACCATGGCCCGTAGCACTTGCCCTAGCCTAGCCCCTTAGCACTTTATGTAGACTTAGATAGTATTTTAGACAGACTTATAGCTCGTTACGTAGACAGCACTAGAATTGCATTTTATGTAGTCATAGCACTTTATAGTACACATGTATATTGTATAATATATAATATAGTATAGTATGTATAGATGACATAGACACTCCACTGTTACTTTTCTTAGTTAATACCAGGGGGGCAGTCAGACAGATATTTTGTGAAGCCACTAAGGAAATCGTAGTTCATATAATGGCCTGTTGTGGCGCTGTCATTGGACCCAGAAAAACCCATAGCCCCATAGAAGTCCATGTATTTGGGCCCAACTTCACCTAGATTGTATTACCTTAATAAACATGGTCATGAATACTTTCTGCTTCCAGTCACTAGTTTAAAGTCTCATTTCTCATGTCATAATATTCTTTTTGGAAAATTATGGTCCCATTAATTAAAAAAATGATCATAAAGTCGCGTATGTTCTGAGGGGCGTGGCTACCTAGTCTATGATCGGGAGTCCCCACCCACTCGAGTCAAAATAAAAACCAACGGAGAAGAAGGGGGGAAGTCCCGCCTCGTTGTCTGGGCCAGCCAATGGCCAGCTGGGCCAAAACGGAGCCAGCCAATGGCCAGCTGGGCCAAAACGGATCTAGAAAGATGGCGACTTACAGTGCAGGAATAACAGGCTTCATTTTACGTCCATGTTAGACCCGGGGAACGCTTTGGCCATATTTTTTTTACAGTCTATGGTTTATACATGATTCATGATAACTACTTTTTATATATGTGATGTATGCCATGCTTTTGTTTTTGCTTAAATGTAAGTCGCTCTGGATCAAGAGCGTCTGCTAAATGCCTAAATTGAAAATTGTAAATTGTAAGCGGTCCCCTTACTTCACACGGTGTGATTTGTTTTTGAGGGGCGCTTTGAGGGTATGTGCATGCGTAAAGTGAATGGCACATCGAGTGGCAAATCGAGTGGCAAAGCAATAGGCAAAGTGAGTTAAACATTGTTTAATGCAATCAGATAGGTCTTTTCTGTTTGGATGCATGGGCTGTCAAGGCCAGAAAGTAGTTTTTTGGCCACTCAGTAGGCATTCCTGCATAACTTCCTGGTTTGATGATGTCACGTGCATACCCTCTATTGTTGGCACTGTTTGTTTTACATCACATCACCTAATCAACATGAGTTAGACTTAATATACTAGCGCCCCTCACTTCATATGGGAGTGATTTTTATTTTTACATCCAATATTATGTTATGTTACTGTCTGTGGAGCATGCCACACCAACATTTCACTGCTTGTGTTTGTATGAACGAGTGACAAATAAACTCTCTTAAATCTCCTGCTTACCCTCCTGAAGCCGTCCCTATTCTGGGGCACATCACAATGTTGAGAGCTGGGGGAAAAGGGAGGCAGTCATTTTTTTACTGCCTCCCATAGGGAGGGTTTAAATGGTTATACTCCAGTGTCTCTAATAAGCCGAGAGTTCTATGTGAAGTGACAGTGTTTGCTGGCCAAGTGTCCTCCATGTTTGGCATAGTGAATTCCATATGTAGTGAGGTCGCTGGCGGTGGAACTTTAGCTGTGCCAATTGGTAACCTGTCATGACGTGAGATTGGCTAATGCAGCCAGTTTAGAGTGTCTCATCTCCCACTCTGTCCTTTTACCACTCCCCTCACCCAGGGCAAATAAAAGCTAAGTATGTGATAAATATGTGACTATTATTAGTTCAGTTGGCAGTTAAGGCAACAAAGAGAACAATGCTGTTTTAACTAATTACTGTCAGTGTCTGTGTATGGGAGAGCACGAGACAGTCTGTGTATGCGCATGCGTGTGTGCACGCGTGTTCCTTACATATAGGTTACATTTGGGACAAATTAAGTCTTGCACAAACCAGGTGATTGGGGATGGAAAGTCAAAATATGGACAGAACCGTGTCCCCAATTAGTTTTTACTGCAGTGTCACTAGGTTAGGGTTAGATCTGTTATAGCTATAGGCAGGGCCGGTCCAGAGCAATCTGGCGCCCCAACCCCAAGCAGGAGAAATCGGGGAGGCACTGGGGGAGACGAAACTGGGGACGAAACTGGGGATCGAGGCACTGTGGAGGCACTGGGGAGTCACTAGGGAGGCCTTGGGCAGACATTTGGGAGGCACTGGGGGGACACTGGGCAGACAGAGTTGGGACAGCGGCTGCTTCGTCGGCCTGTAGGAAGGACTGAGCCTGGCTATAGGTCAAGCGAAAATGGAATCAATGTAAGCCAATGCAATTGTCCCCCAAAGAGTGATAAGCAAGTACGCGTGCGTGCGTGCCTGCCTGCCTGCCTGCCTGCATCCGTGTGTGGGTGTACTTGTATTACTGTGCTTGTGAAGACCTTAATGTCCCCACAAGTAAAGTAGGATTTGAGAAATGCACATTGTAAGGACCATTTTCCTATAGCTGGATACAAGCTACATTTGTGAGTTTGAATGCATGGGTTGGGGTTCAGACAGACAGACAGACAGACAGACAGACAGACAGACAGACAGACAGACAGACAGACAGACAGACAGACAATTCTAAAGTTTTAGGACCAAATTCCAGACGGTATAGCAGAGAGTGAGTCCATTAACTGGGGTGACTAGGATGTCTCCTGGTCCTCTGGGTTTCACACGCCACAGTCCTTGGGGTGTGTAGAGTTCAGTTCAGGTGCATGTTGTCCTGCTATTTTAACCACCCTCTGTAGTCTGTAGAGCCTTGCAGTGGTGTTTTGAGCCTTTAATGCCCTACTATACCAAACAGTGATATACAGCCAGTCAGTATATATATATATACCCAGCTCTATATGGCAGTGGTCCTCAAACATTTTCAGGTCAAGGACCCCAACCAACATTAATATGTATAGAGGGTATATGCACATGCATGAAGTGAATGGCAGATCGAGTGGCAAAGTGAGTGAGTCATAGCTCGCCACCGAGTGGCGCGCTACGAGCTTATAGGTCTGCTATCTTTTTTAAATCGAAGAACGACTGACATATAAACATAGCTTTTTCAGAAAACTGTCAGGATGTATAAGACATTTTTTGAATCTGATCTCAGATGGATTAAAGTCATTTAATGCAATCAAATAGGACTTTTCTGTTTGGAAGGCCAGAAGGTAGTTTTTTGCCACTCAGTAGGAATCCCAGCATAACTTCCGCATATGATGACGTCACGCGCATACCCTCTATTAGGTCATGGAAAAATGTTTCTATTATTCAAATGTTTTCAAAGATTTTCTAGATTAAATAAATAATAATACCCAATGTACTGTATATAGGGTTGAAGTGGTTCGCCGGATTAAAATGTGGATTCTAATGTGGCTAAAAAGTGTTACGTGGGAAACACATGTAATTTGCAGTCATTTTGAAGTAGCCTACTAAGCGGTTTTACATTTCTATTAATCAATATCCTCATTAGTAATCACTAACAGTAGATCAGCTGTTGGAATCACAGAGGGAACATTATACTGTGATGTTTGTGTTATACAGGAGTGTGAATAAAGTAAACGCACCCACATCATAATTATGTTTTATCTTTTTTTCTTTTTGCCCCTTATTTTCTCTCTGTCGAGTTATTTCAGGCTCGGTTCAGTGAAAATTATTCATGACCAAGGACAGGCTGTATATCTCACCATGGAAACTAGAGACAGCTGGAAATTAAAAAGTCATCCCTGCCAGTGAAGACTGAGATGAGACCATAATGTCTTTCACAAACGGCAGCACAGATATAAAAATGAACCACTCGACCTCAGTCAAAGATGGCCTCAGATTCCTACCGGCTAATTGTCCATTCAAAGAAGAAAAGAGAAAAAGGTTGCGGCTCTTGAACCGCTACCCAATTTTGAAGCTCAGACCATTGTTTGATGTCAGTCTCAATGGATCATAACCACGTTTGACCTTGCCTGCCCAAAACCTGCATCTGGCTGGCTGGCCTGTAGCACTTATGTAGACTTACACTGTTGCACTAGAATTGCATTTTATGTAAGTCATAGTATATATAGTATAGTACTGTATGTATAGTTTATATAGTTTCATGATACAGATATTCCACTGTTACGTTCTTATTTTACGCACCGTTATGTTCTTAGCTATACGCATGTTTCATGATAACTACTTTTATGTATGTGATGTATTGCCATGCTTTTTGTTCTTGCTTATTGTAAATCGCGCTGGATTAAGAGCATCTGCTAAGTGCCTAAATTGTAAATTGTTCCACTCGGCTCTCGCCGTCTGCGCAGCAATGCATCGTGGAGCCCCAACAGCAGATAGAAAAATGACCTTGTGACGACCTTGTGAGCCACAGTTGGCCAGCTCCAATCTATTCGGGAGGGAGATGCAATCTCACCTCCCTCAACAACTTGCTGTCAAGTTCAGCCGCCCTACCTGCTCCAGTGGAGCCACTCAGAGCTACGACTCCCTCCCTTGTAACCACTTGCACACTCCCTGAGCCCGTTGATAAGAAGCAAGTGTGTGTCCTCAGTGGAACAAAGTAAATGTGCGGCCCTCGGTAGAACAAAGCCTGTACGTTTCCCCTGAATTTGCCCAACACATTCTCACTCTCAGCAGTCTCAAGTTGTACTGTATTATAGCGAGTTGTGACTTAAGCACCTGTTGCATCACCTGCATGGTTGACATGACGCCACTCCCTTGTTGCGTTGTTTTGACGTTCCCGGTAGTTCCTGCAACTACAATTTAGAAGTACCGTTCTACCGACAGGAAAGCTGTGTCGCGTCAAATGAGTGCTGCATGGTCAGAGGTGACAATGTCTAATGGTGAGAATAGGCATTGACTTAGTTGCCATGGTTACAACTTGAACATAAGTGACTGGAAAGTGAGTCATGAAAGTACTATCCGCTATCAACAGCCATTACAGTCATCATCAGTGGATCGATTGCTCTCATGCGCTACAATACTACAATGTGATCTCGACACCCCCTTGTGCACGCTGCACTTCTCACACGCCTAGATCATTTGCTGGCTTTTAACAAACTCCGCTCTTTCATGTGTTGAGTGCACTCTTGGCCAAAAGTGGGTACATTTGGGCCAGAGGACTTATGCTGTAAAGAAGAAGAAAATAATATCCAACAAGGTCAAGTCACGTACTGTGTCGGAGCAGGCGAGAGCTGCTGACTCTACACACAGCCAGCCAGTTCACCCCACGCTGCATAATATAGTCTCCTTCACAATGAAGGGGGGGAGGAGGAGGGGGGGTTGCATTGAAGCTTACATCTTCTGACTTGTGGAACACGTCTACAGCGGCGCTGCATGTTAACACCACCGAGTGTCAGGAGTTTTGCAACCCAACATCCTCTTATCCTCGAACCACCCTCCGTGCCCTCCCTCACCCTGAAATAAAAACACAGTATGGAAAAGAGGGAGGGAAAATCCCCACTCAGTGCCGTGGTTTGAGTCCACAAGGAGACACAAAAAAAATGTAGCAGAGTGTTTATCTAAGACGACAGGTTGAAACGCTCCTGACAGGTAATTATGATATGCCGTTATCAAGCGCAGGCCAAGAAAGGGCGGCCCTGTTTTCTCCTAACCTGGCAATTCAGTGTCCTTGTCATGTGCTTCAGAGAGCAGAATTACAATGCTATGAGTCCCTGGGCTGCTGTCACAAGAAGGGACGAACCAAGACTGGGCCTCAGCAATATACTGCGGCTAAGCCCCCCCAGGGAACCCAATGTTTTATTGGTGGTTTTGACATGGTGAAATTGTTTCTTTTGTTCATTTTTAATCTGTATCAACTCAAAACAATTCCCGAAAATGGAACTGAAAAGGTACATTTCTAGAAGTGCCATGGAAGTTATAAGCCTGGTTTGAAAGTGGCCTTAGTTGTGTGTGTTTGAATTATCTGCCTGCCGGGCTGTAATCGACTCTTTTTCACTTGATTGGTTGGGTCAACTTGGCATTAAATCAGTTATTTATTTGCCCCCAAAAACCTTTAATTAAAGCTGCTATTGATTTGGGATCCGTTTCTTTGACTTCGGGGTAGCACTTAACAAACAGAGAAATTACTTCCACAGCCTTGGGCTTTTCAGCGCAATCGGACATCTTTGTCACTTTTCTTTGTCATTTGGCAAATCACTCCAGTAAATAGATCAATAATGGTTGTTATTCTCATATCATTTTCTTATTTTTAGATCAATCGACGGTTCTGCGAGGCCATGTAATTAAAGCACTGTTGAATGTTGCTCAATAATCCTCCCCAGAAAATCTCTTCAATACGACAAGAACAAAGGGTAGACAAGACTTGTGTAGCGCACACACAAAATAAACATGCCATTACGGCCTCATAGTGTCAGCGGAGTGCTTTGATCATGGCAGATTAATACCATTCTACTGCAAATCTAAAGCGTTCAAACCAAAAACGCAGACGGGAGTCTGGGACACAAAAACAATATTTCCCTGTCAACTAATATGATATGCCCATAGCCGCCATTTTCCGTGGCCACTCACAGCTTTAAGTGGGTTGCCGTTAGTGCTCGATCATCTTAACTGGTATCAAAGTCAAAGGCCATTTTTACAGTCTTTGGTATGACCCCGGCTGGGGATCGAACCCCCGACCTCCCAGTTTCTCTAACCACAAGGCCACGGTCTGGTATTTGCAGTGGGCTTCGGTAAATGCCCCATGCAGTCTTGAGAACCATTCATCTGTACTTTTCAGCTCATGCCAAGTTCATCTTTTCTCTAAAATAGAATGAGTTCCGATAGTCACGCTGGTAAAACGCCGGCATGCCATTAGCAGTACAAATAAATAATCTGTATATGGGTCAAATGAAGGATCAAATATTATCCAAATAAACACACGGAAATACATAATCTCCTTCGTCTTTTTTTGCATTAACATTAGCCCACCTCTACGGAAGAGCACCTTGCTAGATTTTTTTTTTGTCAATCCAAGGACTTACATAACTTATTAAAGCCATCTAGCACATACTCATTTCTACAGCGATTTACAAGGTGGAGTGTTTGTCAAACAACAACAGGGCAAGTGTCCAAGGACTTAACATGGACGGATGCACTTGGAGAACAAGGAAATGAGTAAACACACCAATCATTTATCTAAATAATTGAGCAGACAGTGCACAAAGGCAGTATCAGCCCTATGCCATCCAGCACGGTCTTCCTTATTAGTAGAGGACCTGCTAAACTACAGAATATGTATGCCTCATTTAGGAGAGAATATCTCAAATGTTCTTGGCTAAGCTGTATTGCAGCTGTATGAAAAGCTTGACTTATCCTCTTTCTCTCTGCAAAGTGTTTGTTCCATAAAAAGCCACTGTAGAAATGTTATAAACTACTTTTGTGTTGTCGTTTGGAAGCGCTCGCTTTCAGTAAAGCAACGTCCTGCTGCCTCCTGCATTATGTGCAAATTCAAAACAGGTGGCACGCACTATGCAGGGCCGTTGAGTGATATGATATCCAACAAGCGCTTCCAAACTTCTGATCAGTGTCTATTGGTACTCAATAATGCACATTATAAAAGTATATTCAAAATATGGTAGGCAGGTTTCTGAACTGTCCACAGCCCTACTCTGAGACTGAGACACAGACAGGGTAGACAAAATGATACCATATCATCACGTGCATATAGAGGGTATGCGCATGCTTAAAGTGAATGGCACCATCGAGTGGCAAAGCAACATGCAAAGTGAGTTTAACATTGTTTAACGTTGTTTAATGCAATCAAATAGGACTGCACCACTCAAAAATAAATAGCTGATTTCTACCTGGAGCTAACTGGGAAACAAAAAGATTGACGATAAATAACACTGGCCTCAATTGGTCGTCACACTCCCGGCAAGTCTCCAAGAGGCGTACGTTCAAATGCCTCTTCATTGTGTTTACAATCCAGAGCTCTGGCTGATGCGCTGCACCTGAGCCATTTACAGCAAGGAACAAGCTTCAGTTCGTACATCATCCATATTGCAAGAAATCAATACCAAGGATTCCATGGGTGCTCCAAAAATGATTCAGTGACCCCTGAATATCAGATAAAAAGAAATGGAGGCATAGGAATTGGGTAGTAGGTCTTCTTAAAAACTACGATATATCGAGACAACAATAGTGCTCTACGAAGCTAAAGTGTAATAATTGTGCGCAGAAAAATTAAAAAGGATATAGGTCATATTGCAGTAATTGCATGATGTGAGATAATTGTTTAGCCCCCAAAATCATAATGGCCAATTTGACCTTTGAGCGGTAGTTACAGTATACTGCACCAGGTTAGCCACTTAACCGTTCCTGATTCTATGCCCCACTGAGATTTGTATAATATATTTCAATTTCTGGGTAAATATAGTAACCTAAATAATATTGACATATTGTAACACAATGTACAGTAGGTAGGCAATGGTAGAATAAAGGGTGCTCTTCTGTGCTTCTGTATTATTTTTTTCCCGCCAAAGGGACCACATTCTGAATGATTTAATCAATACTCAATTGTCACAGTATACAGCTGCTCATATGACTCTTCTGTCATCTCTGCCTAGAGAAACACAGGTTACACACACACACGTACACACACACACAAACACAGACATGCGAGGAGCATGCCAATGAGCAGATTATCTCCACGCTACAACCAGTGATGGAAGAAGTACTACATTTTTACTCAAGTAAAACAAAAATCGTCAATATCTTATTAAGTCTGTTACAGGTACAAGTTTGCTATTCAAAATACTGCTGCTGCTGCTGCTACTACTACTACTACTACTACTATTACTACTACTACTACTAATGGCATCAAAATATACTTAAAAGTACCAAAAGTAAAATTACTCATTATGCAGAATGTATAAGTTTTCAAATGTATAAAATTTAATTTTTAAGTAGACAGATGACTACATTTGGAGACCTTGCATTGCATATCAAATAAGTATTTTTAAATTCTCATTTATTTATTATTCTGACGTTTTTTTTTGGGGGGGGGGGGGGGGTCCCCCCCACATGGCGTGTCACTGTCCATCGGTGATGAACCAATGGATGCAGAGTACGTGGTAGAGTGACGTTGTGACGTCCTTAGTTCGTCCATTGTATATCGCGACTGGCAACCCGCTTTATTTCTGTGTCCTTGCTTGACCTGCGGCTCGACTTGGCTCAATAAAGTGACAATTTGTGTTCTGATTTAATATCAGAAGGGCCCCTTGAGAGTGCTTTGCCCCCTCTGTGTACAGTATTTGTGGTTTGGAAAAGTGCACACAGTAGCCTATACTGCAGTGGTTCATAGTGTATTAATTGTACATACTTCATAATCATCATAATCATCATTATCATCATCATAATTCTATATAAGTGATTTTCATACCAAGGCCCATTACTTATTCGGCATTTGAGCCAAGGACCACCATTTGATGAGAGTTAGCCTTGCAGACTCAAAACTAGAGAATATGTTGTCATGTTAACATTGATCAAAATAAAAAATCTTCTACATTCTCTAATTGTGTATAGACTTCTTGTAAATTAAGTAAGCTATAATGCATATGTTTAACTCTTGAGAGAGTAAAATGAACCCGTAAGGCTCCATTTGGTTTCGCTATCGAGAGTTAAAGCTCTAAAGGGGTCCATTTGGTTACAAACTCTTATTCCTTTAGCTGGGGACCAACTGGAACCCCTCAAGGACCACTGGTGGTAACCACTGTTCTATAGTTATAAACCATTTCATTCTTGAAAACCTTAAAGTGGTAACACTTATGGCGCAGTTCATATTTTTTGGTGCACGTGTGATTTTGTTAGCCTGCATGGTTAACCACTCTCCCTTGAAATACCCATTGCATTTGAATGAGATGTTTTCAAGGCTGAGTGGTTAACCATGCTATGGTTTTGTAAGCCCCCCCCCCCCCCCCCCCTCGTGAAGAATGTAATGTCCCTCTTATTTATTTGCTCTGGCCTGGCTGCAGGACACACTGACTGACACCTGAATGAAACACAGCGACAACAATTTATATTACCTTCAGCTGTGTTTACCTGTCAAAACGTCTGCTGTGAAAAAGGCTGCATTGCTCCACCGGAGGGGCTCACATTAGAAGATGCTGAGAGAGAGAGAGAGAGAGAGAGAGAGATTTTAATGCATTTCTTCAACATGCAAGCGTCACACGGAAGTTGCAAAAATAGCCAATGCAATTTTTGTCTCCACCAGGCTGAAGAGGTGGCGGAGACAGTTTTTTTTCTTTGCCCCTGTCCGTGTGTGTGTGAGCAGCTATTATCCGTCACCGCCGCTCCCACTCCCCCTCGCCCTCCCCCGGCATGATAGTGTTAGGTGGGTGTGATAGCATGTTGTCGCCCAAATTAAGCGAAACGTCTGGAAATGTAAAGCTAATTGAGCAAAAGGTGGAGAGTGGGTTTGGCATCCCGGAGAGAGAAAAACAAATCTTCAAACCTATATCTATCTTGGTCAGTGACAGTTCTCTCTCTCTCTCTCTCTCTCTCTCTCTCTCTCTGTGTGTGGCTGGAGTCATGCTCCATGAGCACTCTTTCAAAGGAGGTACCCCTCTCTCTCTCTCTCCCTGTATTAATAACACCACAATGTTACAAATAAAGAGCCTATATTCCAAAATGTACTTTCTTCATGTATACATTTTTGTAATAAGAAAAATCTACAAAGTAACAGTTATTTAGTAACTTACAAAGTCAAAGTAGGCTGTGCTATTGAAACGTATGGACCGAAGCATGAAGAAAAGTAAAATGCCACAACATTAGCAGTGTAGTTAATACTTTAGTTACGTTCCACCACTGCATTTCTCCCCCTTTATTCGCTGTCCTTTATCTCCCACACAGGCATCCATATATCTAACTGTCTGTCTGTATTTATCCAATTATCTCTCTCTCTAGCCAAGGTGAGTTCAGCCCTTCACAGCCCAGCGGGCTGCTAACATTTCCTGCCTATTAGGATGGCCACACACACACACACACACACACACACACACACACACACACACACACACACACACACACACACACACACACACACACACACACACACACACACACACACACACACACACACACACACACACACACACACACACACACACACACACACACAGTGAGATCCACAAGAACTTCTAAACACCCACTCACATAGACGCATCCGATCCAGCTCGTAAATGCACATAGACATACACGTATTTCCTATGCACACACTGACACTTTCACATCATGCACATTCCGCGCACAGCGCACGCACGCACGGTCGCACGCGTGCCAGTGGAGGTTTTATGGTACACGGCTCTCATCCTGCCACATGTCTTTCTCCATTCCGGTTAACGCCACCATGATCAGAGGCTCCCTGACAGCCTCTGGGCGTGTGCGTGTGTGTGTGTGTGTGTGTGTGTGTGTGTGTGTGTGTGTGTGTGTGTGTGTGTGTGTGTGTGTGTGTGTGTGTGTGTGTGTGTGTTCGCATCTATGTGCATGTGTGTTTGTCCTAGTATTAGGCTACTATTCTATACTTGTGAGGTTGGCCCACACAAGTATAGTAGATTTAAGAAATACATTGTTGAGGACAATTTTCCTGGTTCTCACAAGAGCATTTTTTACAGGTAAAAGATATAGGCTGGGTTTAAGGTTAGGCATTTAAATGGGTTTTTAGGGATGGATCGAGGAATGCGAGTCATGCGAAGTCACGCACCAGTGTTGCAAAAACCAAAAACAGCAGAGCTACAAGCTCGTCATAAGCATAACGCAAACCCATTGTGAGCTTTTTTGAAAACACAGAGATGAAAATAAACTTGGTCCCAATTAGAGTGCAGGATTTGAGCTTACAATTTAAACGAGGCAGAGCTTCTCCGCCAGAAGGTTCTTTCTTTGATCATCGTTATCATGTCTGTCCAAAACTAGTTATCAACAGGCACTTTAATCTCCTAATAGTCTCTATTCTCTATCTGGTTTAGTTGGCATGAGTTCTCAGACAACACAGAAATAGGACTACTTGAGGCGATTTCACAAACAGTAGCCGATGTACAATGTGACGCTTTCATTGCTTCATTGATTCTATTTATGCCGTTTGTTTGGTTTTGTTTTGTGTTTTCCGTTTTTCACCTGTAATGACTCGTAATAGGGAGTCCAGTATTATGTTTAATGGTTGCAGAAAGAAAGCAATTGTCCATCTAAAACCAAGATTAATCTACAAACACATTCAGAGGTGCACAAAATATGAATGTAATATGTTTTAAGCCTTAAGTTATGCTTTAG
Source organism: Protomyctophum parallelum (assembly GCF_964188405.1). Classification (NCBI taxonomy): domain Eukaryota; kingdom Metazoa; phylum Chordata; class Actinopteri; order Myctophiformes; family Myctophidae; genus Protomyctophum; species Protomyctophum parallelum. The sequence goes on along the minus strand of NC_139715.1, from coordinate 13,321,196 downwards.
CTGTTGAAAAATAGCAGATCTACAAGCCCACATTTTCACAATATGAGCTTGTAGATCTGCTATTTTTGAAAAATCGTGAAAATGTGGTCCAAATGTTTGAATATATTCTTTCAGAGCGAACGTTTTTAACTCAAATCTTTGCTTCTGGAGGGGGGTCCCTGGGACAACATATTTTCAGATGGGGGTCGGCGGCCAAATACAGATAATTCTGGGGGTCCTTCACATGAAAAAGGTTGAGAACGACTGACATAGAAACATGGGTTTTAAAGACAACTGGCAGGATTTAAAAGACATTGTAGAATCGTCCTCAGGTTATGATGCAGCAGATGCACAAACTCTTTTCAAATGAGCCAAATGAGTACTCACTGCCATAGCTGCAGCTAGTGTGCATTTTTTCCACTGAATTTACAAAAATGACACACAGGCCCCTGCACCGGTTGGGAATCGGTTCAGTTCAGAAACAGTTTTTAGTCCATGAGCCAGAGCTCCAAAATTAGAACGTTAATTATTAATTGAGTGGACAAAATTATATTAAATTGTTTAGGAATACCTTTTTCATTTTTATCAACACATTTTGTAATTTTGTGGGTGAATAGGTAAAACTGTAATCAATAGTCACCATGAAACTTCCCCAGTTGATTACTTACACGAAGACAATGATTTATTGTATTGCACATGTTCTGAAATTGTACATTTAAATATGTAAATTACTAGATATTATGAAGGAAAATATGAAAAGAATTGAAACTAGAAAAAGTGCCCTTCTGGGCACAGGTCTCCACCAGGATAGGAATGTAGGACATTGCAGCTTGCCTTCATCTGGTGGTTGGATAAAAGGGCAACAAAAGTAAATTAGAGGTAAAACACTTTTCGGCCAGTTATAGCGCCACCTTGAGGCTGAGTTGAAATTGTTCATGTGGCATTTCTTCCTCGGCCTAGTGGGAATGTGCGTGCACAATTTCACGGAAATCACGCGATGTGTTCATGATTTGCAGCATTATGTTTGAAACTGAGCACTCCTGTGAACTTTGGAAGCCAATCTTAACCAATCAGGATGGAGTCTGAGAAATCTGAAAGACGCGTTTCGTTGAATGGCTCTAGAGAGACTGTGTACCAATTTGCGCGATGTTTGGACAAAATCTGTAGGTGTACTGTGCAAAAACTTGTTTTGCACAAAGCGGCCTACCGGTGGCGCTATAACAGGCCGTTCTGGAAATTTCGGGGCAGAGGTTCATCGTTGGCATCCAGGGAGTGTGTGTGCAAAATTTGGCATCGACCCGGTTAACGGTGGCCGAGATTAGCTGCTCACGGACACACGGACGGACGGACACACACACACACACACGGACGGACGGACGGAGTGCAAAACACACTCTCCCCCCATGCCTTCGGCCTGGTGGAGACAACAAGGCGGAACCAGGGCAGAAGAAGGCAGAAGGTTGACAAATGGTGAATTAAGGCTTCCTAAAGTTTATAATACACATACGCCCTTTGTGGACGTACTCAAGACACAGACAGCAGTTTAAGTTAATGTGAATTTACCACACGAAATAAACACACTCCTGGTGTGTATTTCCATATCTCGATTTTCCATATATTTGTATATATGTGTATTTCCATATCTCGATTACAGCTAGTCCAGAATGCAGCTGCTAGGTTACTTACAGGCACATGTGAGCGAGACCACATCAGCCCTGTACTAGCCTCCCTCCACTGGCTTCCTGTGCGATACAGGATTGACTTCAAAGTATTGCTCTTTGTCTTTAAGTGTCTAAATGGTTTGGCACCCATTTATTTATCTGAACTGCTGAAACCCTATGCTCCGACACGGACGCTCAGGTCCTCTGACCAGCTTCTCCTGGTGGTTCCTAAAACCAAGCTGAAGCTCCGAGGTTATCGAGCTTTTGCAGTGGCAGCTCCCAAGCTCTGGAATGAGCTGCCTCTGCACACAAGACAAGCCCCCACCCTCCAGGTGTTTAAGTCACGCCTCAAGACTTACCTTTATTCCTTGGCTTTTCCAAGCACAGTATGAGATGTTCGATGTTTAACGTGACACTGTGCATGTTGTTTGTGGTGTGTTTTTTAATGTTTTACTGTAAAGCACTTTGGTACAACGTTGTTGTTTTAAAATGTGCTATATAAATAAAGATGGTATGGTATGGTATGGTGTATTAGATATTAATTGTTGCTAAAATAATATGCTACCAATGCAATGTTACCGTTTGTAATTATGTTATCTATCCATGCAATAAATGTGATTGATCCAATTCATGTCTCAAGCGCCAGCACAGGTTGTAATTAATGGATCTCTATTTGAGTAGGTCATCTCTTAATGCTTATACATGCCTGACTTAGCTGATGTGTACCTGAAGAGGTGTAACTTGTTTAAATAGGTGCAACCTTGTTTAATATAGAGGTGGAACCATGTTTATGCATATTCATCCAGACACTCACTCACTCACTCCAGATAGAGTTGACAACTTGGTTTACAGTATCGGTTGTCTTCGAGATATGCGGTGGGAGAGACAGAAAGACGAAAGATGATATATATGATTTTCTGGTATAGAGACCAGGATTACTGCCTGTTTTTTGTGAGGGTATACCTACCCTAGGGGACATGGAACTCCTCACAGAAAGGCCCTTTCACCAACCCCGCCTTGGGTAAAAAAAAGTAGACAAAGTATACAAACAAAGTATACAAACAAAGTATAACAACATGATAAAAGAATTATAGAACGAGGAAACAAAGTTAGTATATGCAAAGGAAATTTCATTTTGGGTGGAGTTAGGGTCTCGATACGATAGAGAACACTGTTCACTCTTCATGTTCAGCATATTGGCCACAGCTGTCTGTTATCAAACTCCCTAGACCTCCTGAATACCGACCGGACTTTTCACCAAAAATAACTAGTTCTTTTGATTTCGTTCGTTCATGACCGTTTGTTTTGGTTTGCGCACGGATGTTATTATTTATTTTTTTTAAGATTTTTTTTTGCGGCTTACGCCTTTTATTGATTTTTTAAGGGACAGATAGTAGGCTGACAGGAAACGGGAGAGAGATGGGGGGATGACATGCGGTAAAGGCCGTGTCGGGTTCGGGAGTCGAACCCGCGGCACACCGCGACTGGATCACCAGTCCGGTGCCCAGACCGTTACGCTACGGCCTGGGCCACGGATGTTATTTTTGTTGCTTCAGCACAGTAGCTAGCAAAGGCTGCAGTTGCTGAAAGTGAAGAAAACACTAGCCAAAAAGTGAAGACTTGTCGCCAAAAGGGGAAGTCATCTCGCCCCGGGCCGAATGGCCTTCTGCTTGGGCCGAGTGGACTTGACTTTTTGGCGAGTCGCCAAGACCACTCGCCCAGACCACTCGCCAAGGGCGAGTGGTCTTGCTACCGACCTCCTCAGCCTCCATGGTCTGAAATACAAAACCCAGAGCCCCTAGCCCCAGAGCCCTTAGCCCCTAACACACCTCAGCCACAGTCACCTGTCCGTAGATACCCGGTCAGGGTCAACAGAGGGCCCCCGTCGCATCTGGCTGATTTTGAATAATGTGAATGGACTCTGGTTCCGATACAATGCATGCCGTGTGTTTTGTGTGTTGACAATAGCTGTTAAAAAAAAAAAAGTAAAAAGAAAAAAAAAGTGTTGAACTGAATATCAGTTAAATGTTGAGTTTGTTGACAGCTGTTTAAAAAGAAAAAAAAACTTTAAGGAGAAGAGGGTTGTAATGTTCATGCATTTGACAGTTTAACCTTTCATCCATAAGGGGGCGCTTGGCATGTCAGAATACTAGTAACACCACTGAAGAAAAGGTCCCGGATGTCAGTTGTATTATGTGTTGTCAGCGAAGCATGTAGATTGATTTCAAGCTTGCATTGATTCATGTGTTCATACTAAGAGAATTCAATAAACCAGTCTTTGGAGTTAAAGCAGTGCTTTGTGGATCAATTCCAAAACTTTACAGTGCTCTTCCATCTAAATTCATACAGTATATGATTCTGTGGACGTTATATCTGTGTATTTGTTTTTAGCAAAAGGCTGATGCACACCTCAGGCTAGTAACAGGTGCATAGGGCAATAGAGCATATATTAAAAAGGGTAGCTTTGATACCATGATATATAAGGGCCACATCAATCTGAAGAGACAGCAGTTTGTGATCTCAGATTATGTGTCATGCTTGTGCAGATAATCTGTAGTATCAAAACACAAATATGGCCGAACTGAATCGCAATACGAGTATGTTGATCAAATGAAAAGTTCATATTTTTGTAAGGCACCAGGCAGACAAGGATTACCTGACAACAGTTGGCAGGGGCAGTGAAAAATAAAGAGTTCAGAGTTGTGTGTTTATTTTTTAATGATGCATAGAAGTTTATTGAATGATTCATACGTTTTGATTAAACGCAGGAGAGAGAACAGAGTTTACAGAAAAGGCCGGTTACACGGCAAGGAAACATTCCCTACTACCCCCCAAAAATGTGTGATCATCTGATAATGTATCTTCATTTATTTATTTTTTGATTGTTCGTAGAAGAGAACAGTAGGTCTGCTGCACAGCTGACACCTCATGCAGTGGCCATCCTGATGACTCCAGTGGTGGTCACACCATAAATGGTACCAAGATCATAGGAGACTTGTGTCATGGTCCCCAAGCAAGGAATGAAGTGCCAACCACTGCCTTGCGGAAGGGCTGCAGTAATGCCAGTTCTGTTAGGACACAATATTGATGTATAAACATTATAGTCACACACCATGGTACTGTGTACATGGAGGTATACTGTAGTCTGTAACACAACATTGACTGAATGCTTTAGGTAATTTGTCTTTTTAAATCTAGACGAGAACAGCACAAATCTGCCTTCTCCTCCAGGATTGTCATTACTTTACTTAAAGCACACAATGACTATAATCACTATATTCATCATAAAGTCAAGAGCAATTTGAATGTAATATAAATGTATACATTGTTTCATTGTATTACGACTATACGATAATTTGAATACCCGGGCCTATGACCCTCATCCTTGCCAAACATATAAAATAAAATACAGGAAAGAGTAAATTTAGCTGCGGCTCAGACTCACCTTTGATAAACGTGACCAAGACTGTTCACCCCAAAGGCGTTGCCGTCAGTCCCCACCTCAATCATTTTGAGTGGTTTTCCTGCAATGTGCTGCCAGCCAGAGAAAGCGCAGGTGGCTGCAGACGTGAGCTATATATATATATATATAAAAAAGAGAAACACAACATCAACATTTAGTACTCATCTTCATAGCCCAAAGAATGCCATTGTGCATATAATAATGAATATGTTATAAATAAATACATGTGGCTGAACTTAGGGAAATATTATTTGCAACTATATTATGATGATTACTATTATATCTTGTGTGAATAATGGATTATTTTGATTACTTTTTTTTTAAGTCATTATTATAGTATTATGTGATATTATGTTACTGTATAGACCGATTCCGTACCGGTTTCATGGTCGCAGCCTACGTATTTCCTGTAGGCGGACTCGACATAGCTGCGGGAGTAAAACCCTCACCAGGCGCACCTCTTCCACTACAGTGAACGGCAGAGTGACTGATGTTAGTTTGCCTCAAACTTTACTCCTTTACCTGCTTTTTTACTAACACTAACGTTACAAAGATGCCCAGAACATCGAGATGAACCTGTGTAGTTTATGGCTGCTCCAACAGTAGTGGCAACATAAAAAAAAAAGAAAAACGGAATGTCTAATATCCACCGCTGTGGCGGAGACCAGAGCCATTGAGTAATGGTTGAGACAAAGCAGTGAAAGATACATAACGCAAGTCTTACCCAATACCAAATCTTTCTGTTTATTAACACAAGGCTGCTGTACTTTATACCTCATACTTTAAATGCTTAGTATGAGGTATAAAATACAGCAGCCTTGTGTTCATAAAACAGAAAGATTGGGTATTGGGTAAGACTGAAATTACGTATCTTTCAGGACCCTTCACTGCTTTGTCTCAACCATTACTCAATGGCTCTGGTCTTCGCCACCGAGGTGGATATTAGACATTCCGTTTTTTATTTTTATTTTTATGTTGCCACTACTGTTGGAGCAGCCATAAACTACACAGGTTCATCTCGATGTTCTGGGCATCTTTGTAATGTTAGTGTTAGTAAAAAAGCAGGTAAAGGAGTAGAGTTTGAGGCAAACTAACATCAGTCACTCTGCCGTTCACTGTAGTGGAAGAGGTGCGCCTGGTGAGGGTTTTACTCCCGCAGCTATGTCGAGTCCGCCTACAGGAAATACGTAGGCTGCGACCATGAAACCGGTACGGAATCGGTCTATATGTCTTATGTGCTGACATGCTGGTGTTTTTCGTGTTGCTTTTTATAGAAAACAATATTGAACAAAATGCAGATGCTTAAAACATGATTCCGCTGTTGCTGTATGAATGTGTGAACGTAATGCTCATGTCCTATCTGCACTGCAATGGTATCTGTTGAAATGGGCTACTCTCCAGCACGTTGCCTTCATTGTAAAGTGCTTTGGATAACGGAGCCATAGAAATGACAATTTCCACATATTTACTCTTGAAATCACTTTTTAAAAGTTGCTTTTATTGGAAGGAATTTAAAACGTTTTTTTTAAATAGTATTGTTTGATAAGCGTTACCCTGAATGCTTTTATTTCTCCCTGTACAGTTAGTTAATTAGTTATAGTTAGTAACCCAAAACTCTTACCGCGTTGAAGTAGATGTGGGAGCTGTTGGCTCCCCAGCATCCATATGGGCCACAGCTGACGTACTTCAGGCTTCCTCCTACCTCCGTCCATGCCACGGCGCCATGACCATTGAAGCCCACTGTGTAAGCACTCGGGAGACAGAAAACCTGGTTGGCTGCATTAACTCCCACCACAAAACCATCGCCTCCAGCATCAATCTGTATCAAGCGTCCTAAAGGCAATGATATTAAAAAAAAACATGAAGAGATTACTACAGTGCAATAGTGGTGTCAATAAACAGTCCAACATTACATCTCCCAGGATTGTTTGCAAATGTGATGGACTTCATCAAATTTATTTCTAATTACGATTGATGTACGTACAGAAGAGAAGGAGCTGAAGTTGAAAATGTTTTGTTTACCTGGAACTTCTGCCCAGCTGCCACCCACATATTTGTAGATGTGGTCTGAAGCACCAGTCCCCCATATCCCTGCTTCTCCCACTGACACATGCTTCAGGTTGGCATATGGCAGTGCTTTCCAGTAATCGCCACTCAGAGAATAGGCTTGCCCGTTCGTGTCTGTAGCAACCGCTTGTCCCAGGCTGGCATCAACCTGCGCGGCCAATGCCTCGTTCAGCGATGGGCCCTGGGTGCATCTCCAATGACCTGGGAGGAATACATCATCATGATAATTACCATTGGATGAAAAATATGAACCAAATAATGTACTTCATAACGTATTTAAAAATCTAAGATTGAAAATGCATGTTGACAGGAGATGTAGAGAGTTGACTTGAGGTCAGTGACTTACCCGGATGACAGAGAGCCAGGTGAGCCAGCATCAGCATCAGCAAGAAGACTGCAGTAGCTCTCATGATGTCTCAGTTGCTCTGCCTTTCTGCCGCTCTTCTCCAAGAGTTGATTCTCTTCAGATTGATGTGGCCCTTATATCATGGTATCCTGGCTCCCATCCAACCAGGATTGCACCACTGGTTACCTCATGCTTACCACCAGCCTAATTATAGGCGGTGGCATCTTATTTTTTAACACCAAAACTTCCTGTCTGACTAGAAAAGGTTTTCTCACACCTACGCGTCCAGCAGTGTCGAAATGTTCATCTGAGTAAATCTGTTCCTCATATAACAATGTTCCCTATATGTTTTAATTTACAGAGTACGATAAACACCAGAATTATACAAAAAGTGCTTTTTGAAAGCATCCCTAGTTTTAAAATATACAAACTAACCAAACATAATATATTATGAAGTATGACGGAAGGATAAGTAATTATAAAACCGGTATTTACGAATAATAATTAACTATAATAATAATAATAATAAATTCTTGCAATAACAGATAACTTTCAATGGGCCTAGTCCCACAATCACATGCCACCAAAAGTCCACAATCACATGGTAAATGGTAAATGGTGCATTTATATAGCACCTTTATCCAAGGCGCTTTACAGAGATTGTGCATCACATTCACCCATTCACACATCAGGAGCAATTAGGGGTTCAGTGTCTTGCTCAAGGACACTTGAGCTTCGAGCTGGCAACCAGGCTCTGGAATGCCCTACAACAGCCATAAAGAATCCCTACTCTTTCAAAACCACTCTTACTTACAGGTCGCTGCAATTCGGAAATGGTAGCAGATCTACAAGCTCATATCGCACCACTCGGTGGCGCGATATGAGCTTGTAGATCTGCTATTTTTCAATAGCTAAAGCATAACATGATGCCAACACCAAAATGGGTGCCCGGTCAGAATGGGTTAATAGCATTACAATCAGTTTAACCACTTTTAACACGATACACAAAGGCTATTATGACTCATTGTGAGGTTGTAGATCTGATATTTCCAAAAAGAATAATTGAAAGAAATTTGAAAAATGTTTTTTCTTTCTTATTTTTTTTTTTTACATTTTAACAACACAAATCTTGTTTGGAAGTCTCTGGCACAAAGTATCTGGTCTGCAGACAAATTCATATACATTTTGGGGGTCCTTGATTGGAAAAGTTGCTGAACCACTGACTTTTCTAAAGCCGATTATCGACATAGGTGTTGTATGCCTAATTGGCTAATTAATTTGTTCAATGCTTAGATTGAAAAACTTACTTTGAAAAGTATTAATAACTAATTCATGATATGCTATAGCTGTTGTCCTCTACCTCCATAAAATAAAATAAAATTATAACTGGTGTTAATTGTTGGAAAAGAGAAACTGGCAGAGATAAGTCTCATTCATTGTTCACACACACACACACACACACACACACACACACACACACACACACACACACACACACACACACACACACACACACACACACACACACACACACACACACACACACACACACACACACACACACACACACACACACACACCCCGATACTGACATTTGGTCCGTGCCAAATACACTTTCATTTGACATGACAATGTTGTATCAATCTTCACTTGGTGTATTTGTGGATGAGGAAACATATTTTCAGTCTCTTGCCAGAAAGAATGAATGATGTTCCAGGAAGCATCACAGTTAATTAAAGTTTAGTTTAGTTTTTCCATACAAAAAAACATTCTTAGTTCATCAGTTTTTTTTTGAGTGGTGCAACCACTCCTACAACCAGCTTGCAATGTCCTCGTACTTGTTTGTGTGTGTGTCTTGTCTGTCTGTCTGTGTGAGCATGAGTATGTGACTTAATAATAGCAGTAGGGGGCGCCAGAAACAGTGAGAGGGGTAGTGACTCTAATGAGAGAGAGTGAGAGAGAGAGAGAGTGAGAGAGAGAGAGAGAGAGAGAGAGAGGAAGGGGGGGGGGGGGGGGGGGAATTGCACCACTCAGTTCACACGTGTGTGATTTTTTTCTTATTCTGGAAAAAAAAAGGTATAGACTGAAGCCTAGGCTTATTACGTCTACCCTTTTGTCTGTTAACTTAAAATAATAAAAATGAATATATATATACAGTATGTATAAGGCCTACCCCTTTTACAGGTTTTCAAACTAAACTGTGTCTTATTTCTACTGAACAATGTAATATTCAAGTAAAAGAATAAAATAAACGTGCTTACATGCCTTTACTCTGTGTATAGCTATTTAATACTTTTTTTTTTAATACCTTCTTAAGTTTATCCTTAGCTCCACAGTCTTTCAATTAATCTATTCTATTCCATATAGCTTCACACCCTTTATCGTTATACAATTACTTCTCATGTTGATCCTTTCTTTTTTTTTTTTGTGAATAACAGCTCTCTCTCATTGTGAACAACCCTTGGATACAGTCTGGAAGTGCTTTCATTTTAGCTCTAAACAGCATCTCTAATGTTTTTAAATCAACTAAATCATTAGAATTTCAAAGCACGACATTTTACAAATAATTCATTGGTGGGGTGAATATAGTCAACCCCATTTACAATCCTTATGGCTTTTTTTTGCAGTAAGGTGATACAGTTTGTATTGGTTAATTGTATAGGTGTTGCCCCAGACTTCAGCACAGTATGTAAGTAGAAAAAGTGCCCTTCCGGGCACAGGTCTCCACCAGGTTATCCACAGATCCGTGCAGTTAGAGGTAAAAACACTTTTTGGCCAGTTATAGCGCCACCTTGAGGCTGAGTTGAAATTGTTCATGTGGCATTTCGTCCTCGGCCTAGTGGGAATGTGGGTGCAAAATTTCACGGAAATCACGCGATGTGTTCATGATTTGCAGCATTTTGTTTGAAACTGAGCACTGTGAACTTTGGAAGCCAATCTTAACCAATCAGGATGGAGTCTGATAAATCTGAAAGACCCGTTTCGTTGAATGGCTCTAGAGAGACTGTGTAGCAATTTGCGTGATGTTTGGACAAAATCTGTAGGTGTACTGTGCAAAAACGTGTTTTGCACAAAGCGGCCTCCTGGTGGCGCTATAACAGGCCGTTCTGGAAAGTTTGGGGCAGAGGTTCATGGTTGGCATCCAGGGAGTGTGTGTGCAAAATATGGCATTGAAAAACTTGTTTTGCACAAAGCGGCCTCCTGGTGGCGCTATAACAGGCCGTTCTGGAAAGTCTGGGGCAGAGGTTCATGGTTGGCATCCAGGGAGTGTGTGTGCAAAATATGGCATCGACCGGGTTAACGGTGGCCGAGATTAGCTGTTCACGGACACACACACACACGGACACACACACACACGGACGGACGGACGGAGTGCAAAACATACTCTCTCCCCATGCCTTCGGCCTGGTGGAGACAAATATGAAAAAGCTACTGTGGACTGGCTATATCATATATTAATTTCCTTATATACAATTTAATATATGTATGGTTTTGCCCACTCAATTCATAATTAACGTTCCAATTTTGGAGCTCTGGCTCACAGACCTGAAAATCTGGTTCTGAGCTTAACCGCTTCCCCACCGGTGGGAGAGGGGTCACAGTGAGTTAGGAGCGAGAATGTGTTGAAGATTGAAGATTTAGAAATAGTCCCAACAGAGCAGCCACAAAGTGTATAGTGTGCGGAGGAGACAGCGGTGTGTGTGCAGAGTTAAAGGTGAGGTGGGAGAACAGCAGGAGGAGTGCATGAAGGAGGAGGGGGAGGAGGAAGAGTGTGTTTGATGGAGTGTAGAGAAAAGTATAAAAGGACATTGTGTTTGTGTGCTCGCCTCTCGTACAATTACACGACCGACGCGGCTACAGCAATTATTTTCACAACAGTGAGCTGCGTGCGTGCGCATGTACACGCATATTATTCAATTCAATTATTGTCATTGTCACAGCAGGTGCAAAAAAACTAAATTAATTCTAAAATCAACTCACATGTGTGTTTGTGCGTGTGTTTGTGCGTGCGTGCATGCGTGTGTACGCGCGTCGTGTGCGTGCCACTGGGTCTAGCTCTACCCGTGGGTATGCTTATGTCAAACCAGACTAAGCTGAGCTGCTGAGCAGCAGTGTACGGCTGATGCCTCACAGTGTTTGTGTTTTGCATGCGTGACATGTGCGTGTGTGTGCGTGCGTGCGCATGAGTGTGCGCGTTGAAGTACTGACAGGCTTCACGGAACAGTCCCTTTGGCCTGAGTGAGTCACTCGGCTCCTCCAAGGTTTTCCACCTGGTCACTGGAGCAAACGTCTGATAAGACCTGACACCTGTCTGCTTCCATGGCCAGCAACAGCCCTCAGCACGCACGGCACACTTTTTGGCTGCTGTCGGGCAACCTTGTTGTGTCTCCATATTTCAACGTTCGTATAACGTTGAGCGTCGCATGAGTGCCATGCAAAGGCAGCGGAAATAGCTGATCCACAAGCTCATAATGCAGCACATTGTGAGCTATACAGACTACAAATGGAACCGGTTAAACTAGGATTTGACACTGTTGTGGTCTATTCATTATGTTTAGCATGCACAGAATAGTGTTTGTGTGGTTATATGTATACAGTAGGAGCTCTCAGTGAGAGCAAAATCTCCCAAACGTTTGTACTTACAGTACAGTAAATACACGATTTACTGTACAAACCAAACGACAATTTGGTTTGATTTCCAACTCAACAATATATACCATAATAGAACTATTTACTTAAAAGAAAAATTGACTAACCACAATAAATTGATCCAGGGACCAGGGACATTTTTTGTATTGCTTTAGTTAGTCTACATACACTATCCAGTCACCCGTCGGCACACCCATTATTTGCCAATTGTCACAGATAAATCAACTGGATTTTTGTATTCTTTTTTATTAATTATTAATATGTTAGGTTAATAATACTAATAATGAAAATGGATTTTTATTTATAGTGCACTTTACATTTGTGAAAATCTCAAATAAGCAAATGCATAAAATAAAAGAAGGATCTAGGTTACAGAGACCATATACTGTAGCTATAGAAATCTAAAATGTGAGGGTTTGCTGCTACTATATGGAGCCGGCAACCGCTTTCAATCCTCTTTCAGGACGTCATTTTCTTAACCCTTTCCAAACCGCAACCCCTTTTGGTGTTTTAAGCATTATGTTATACTTTAGCTATTGAAAAATAGCAGATCTACAAGCTCATAGTGCGGCACCGAGTGCCGCACTACGAGCTTGTAGGTCTGCTATTTTTGTCACGTTTTCAACTCAAATCTTTGCTTCTGAGGGGTCCCTGGAACAACATATTTTCAGATGGGGGTCAGCGGCCAATTACATTTGGGACATGAAATATTGAGAATATCATCTGGCTGGAAGCATGCGTGGCGTACCAAGAGTCTGGTGCGTTGCCAGTCTCTGTTATCACACACGACAGGCTAGGGCGCTTTTTTGGCACTCGGCTTGAAGGGGGGCTTTCGATGTAAGATAGTGAAACCCATGCTACTCCCTGGGGCCAAACCTTGGGCCTGGCCATGATTAACCCTATACTGGTTCCAAGCATGAATCCTACGTGTGTGTGTGTGTGTGTGTGTGTGCGTGCATGCGTGCGTGCCAGAGGTGGAGTTAGTTGGGGTCGGGGGGGGGTTTCCCATGCGGCCCAACGCATACGAACCTCAAACACTTCCTGCAAGTTCCTGGTGAAGCCCACAACGCATCGACCAATCAAAGAGTGCAGTTGGCGTCTGCAGCGCGTCAGGGTTACAGCGGAGTTATATCGGAGTTCCCCCGCGCGTTCCTCTCCCACATCCCTCCGCGGTTGCCAGCTAGGCGAGATCAATCAAGGCCCGCCGCACCGCGCCGCATCACTTCGGAAAGGGGAAGCTGTGACCCTGCGGGGGGATGACAGTAAGCCGAGCGGACAGGTTCCAGCCTGACTCCACGTACTCCAGGTGGCCGACCGGGACAGGACTGGACAGCCGGATGAACAGCGGGATGACGAGGGCCTACTGTACGTACGTGCGCGCGCGTGCGCGCGCGTGCGTGCGTGCGCGCGAGCGTGCGTGCGTGCGCGCGTGCGTGCGTGTGTGCACGCATCTGTGGGCGGGTGATTGTGTGATGTGCATGCGTGAGAGTACTCGGGTGTTGGAGTGGGATTTCTGTGTGCATGTGGCATGTGCACACCTGCATGGGAGTGATAGATAGAGTGGGGGCTGGTTATGGGTGTGTGTCTGTGATACTTTCCTGTATATGGCTGGACGATTGGTTGGCTGTGTTCAGGTTTTTGCAGAGCCATAGAGTATAGACAGAGTTACGCAAACTCCGTTCACTTCATGGCCGGGGCCAGTCCAATGGCGGCTCCTCTACAGAGACTTCTATGTGGAAGTTTACGGAATGCATTGGAGTCTATGGGCTCGTGCGAGTACATGAACCACGTGACCGTGCTGTTTTCTGCCCCCTCAATATCGCAACTCTCTTAGATGGGTTTGTGCAACAGCATGGTGTAGTTAAGTAAGGACCGGTGTACATGTTATGTTTCTCTAAAATGAAATAACGATTATAATTCGATACAATATTATAATAACAATACCAGCCATACCCGGGGATACACGACACAAACCAATTCAGGATTTGAGCAATGTGACAACCAGGTATAGTCTGGTGACCACCGGAGAGACAGCCAGAATGTAGACGGCACCCCGGGAGCAGTATGGGTTAGCGTCCCAGCCTGCATCCTCCGTGAGGAGGAAGCCCAAAAACCTTCGGTGAGGCCTCTCTCTGGGAGACAAAGCCCTTCGCCTCTGAACACCAAACACCACATCCCTGTGGCCACAGACGTCTGTGCGTCACCGCAATACCTTCTGAAGTAGATATGGTGCTATCCAAAATGTGAAGAGGTTATAATGAATTGCATTTTATAGTGCTTTTCCATGTGCTCAAAGCGCTTTACAATGGTTCATTCATTCACACATTGGGAGGTGAAGCGGCGAACAGTCAACACCAGCGTCCTCACTTCAACACATTCACACACCAATGGTGGCAAGCTCACACCGACCGACTCATTGGAGGCAAATAGGCAATGTAGGGTTCAGTCAGTGTCTTGCACAAGGACACTTCGACATGTGGACAGGAGGAGCCGGGATTCGAACCGCCGACCCAGCGATCATTGGACGACCTGCTATACCTCCTGAGCCACAGCCGCCCTAAAATTCACATTGAAATTCACATGAACCTGTCCACGACGCATCAACCGACCAGGAGCAACATCTGTCACAGTTAGAATATTCATGAGTAAAGAATTCCCATGAAACTGATGAACATCTGTGAAGGACATCACAAACGCCAGTGATGAGGACATGTTAACACAACAGCATGGGAGAGCGAGCAGCTTACTTCAGACATAATGCACTGACGTGAGAACAGCCGCTGTTTGCAGGTCTCCATGGTCCCTAACCGCACACCCAGTGGCTGTAAATATTCGAGCAGGACATCATCTCCTGTTCATATATTCTATCATCATGGTCAGTGTTCATTTCGTCGACTAAAACTAAGACGAAAATTGTTCGCCGACTACCCTTTTTCACTGACGAAAACCAAATAGAAACTAAATGAAAAATAAATATATATATATATATCAAAAAAGAGAAAAAACTTACTGCATCAAACTTATTTATTAAGTGCAGTTTTCTGCACACAGAAAGGCCCTTTGGCCAACCCCACCTAGGGTATTATGGGCACTTCAGAACACTTTAAAAGCTGCATTTGAAGGCTGATTACATCACAGCAGCGCGCTTCTCCGTAAGCTCTTTCAAGAGCACCCTTCAAATGCGGTCTACTTTTCGCCAACTTGAAGGCTGCATGTAATGCACCCTTCAGACTACTTTAGCCCACTTCTTAGAACACCTTTCACATCAACCAAAGGAGCAGCTATAATGGTGGAGGAAAAACACTCATAGCTGTAAATTTGAACACAGTGCGGTTACCTGCGGGCATCGGCCTACTCAGAAACATGAATGTGAATCCTCCGATCCAAATATGGATGTATTCCATTGCAGGCAGGGACCCAAATATGTATCTATACACACGCAAGAAATGTATAAAAGGAACGGATCTAACCCTCACAACACAGCAGACATAAATGTTTGAGAAGATATACATACTCACACGTGCCAACAGTCTTAAGTGTTTCACACAATAGTGTTCTAAGCCAACGCGATATTCATCTCAACTCACTACGTCGTTCAACAGCCTAAACCATGGCGGGGACTCTCGCGCGGAGAGCTGTCGATCACCTGAAGAGCAAAACGTTCAGGGAGTATTTGGCGAGCACACATTTCTGGGGTCCGGTAGCAAACTGGGGTCTTCCCGTGGCAGCCTTGGCCGACATGAAGAAGAGCCCCGAAATCATCAGCGGCAGAATGACCTTTGCCCTGGGCGGTTATTCGCTGCTCTTCATGCGCTTTGCCTACATGGTGCAGCCCCGCAATTGGCTGTTGTTTGCTTGCCATCTCACCAATGAGGCGGCACAGCTCACGCAGGGGAGTCGGCTAATCAGATACAACATGGAGAAGATCGCAGCGGGGGCTCCTGCGGCATCCGTCCCAACCAATCAAAACAGGTGCACCTAAACACAATAACTCTGACGGTGTGCACCCCCCCCCACCCCAGCGGTCCTTGAGGAGAGTTACGTATATCTCTAACTCTGACGGTGTGCACCCTCAGAGCTACGTATATCTCTAACTCTGACGGTGTGCACCCTCAGAGTTGCGTATATCTCTAACTCTGACGGTGTGCACCCTCAGAGTTAAGGATTGGCCTACGGTGTAGACCGGACCCCGAGATGCACATAATCTTATGAAATGGGGCTCTGCCCACGGCGCTTTAATGCATATTTAACTGGGGGTCCTTTGAAATTAAAAGAGGTTGAGAAACAGCTGCAAATCTGCGGTCTATTGGGTAGAGGGGAAGCTGTCTGATAATCATCGCTTGGCTTCACCGACCGGCCCAGTAATGTGTGTTGAAGTGTCCCTGATCTAACTTTTAATTACCTGTCCTCCCCCTCCCCCCCGGGCACTCATCACGACCGTCTGAGCAGCCATCTGCTGGGTGAACTTAAACAGCGCAGCAACATCCCTGCATCTCTGACGTCATGTCATCTATGACATAATTAATAGGCTAACAAGGTTTCACTCTGATCTGATTTCTATTCCATTACTGAAAATATATATAACCCTAACCCAAGTGTCTAATTGGCCTGCATTCAGGGGATGTTTGACAGGTGCTGACCTATCAGCAGGTTCCCAAGTATGCCGGTGGCCGACGGGCACATACAGGTCTAGTTTCATAAAAGTCTTTAGTTGTGCCCAAGTGACGTACATGAGCTAACAGAGAAGAACTGTTTTCTCTCCCTATATACAGTAGCCCACAAACAAACATAAAGACTTGACTTGCAAAATTCTTAGACTAATACTCAGAAGAAAGTCGGAGGCAGACAGGCAGGCAGATGAAGGTTTCGGAGTCCAGATTTAGTACAAAACAGCAGATCAACACCATGGACCAGCCGTCCTTCAGCCTCACGGCTTCAGGAGACTAACGCACATACAGATAGTTCTGACATTTTATAGAGAAGCCGAATACACATGGAATGGCTCAAACAGACAGTCATTTGACCAAGACAAAAATGGTCAAACATGTCCCCATATTAGGTGTGGTCACCAGGAAGCACAGTGGGACCCCTGGCTACTTGCTGCTATCAGCGAGCCAGATCTATTTAGCATACGGACCCCTGCAGCTGCCCCAACTAGGTGGTCAGAGCAGAAGTTAAATCTCTCATTTTTAGGAGAGACAACTAAATGTTATATTTTAGTTCTAAACTGTTACTTATGCTGTTAATAATGTAATGTGGTTCCATAATACACCACACAAGCAAATACATTTAATTTCATGACCTCTCGCTCTCTGTCAAACTACAGTAAAGTGTAACACTTGGGCCAGAGCTGTAGATGAGCGGGGTGCCTATAGGCTATAGTTCCAAACATTGGAACTATGCCATTGAGATAGAATGAGCACTTCCGCATTCCATCGTTACAATGGGAGTAACACTAGTGTTGTCATTGTCACTCTCATATACAGGGTTGTTTTCGTTGACTAAAACTAAGGAGAACAATATCCGTCGACTACCTTTTTCACTGACGAAAACTAAATGAAAACTAAACAATGATGACTAAAACTAAGACTAAATATATTGACACTTTCGTTAACAGATAAAAACTAGACTAAAATGTTAGGAAGGGACTATAGTGGACAAGAGATCCAGTAGAAGTCATTTTACACTAGATCAGCTATTTTCAGCAAGTGTAAAATCAGTCATTATGACGGCATCAAGGCCCGCCAAAATACATTTTAGTCGACTAAATCAACTAGATTTAATCTTATGACATTTAGCCAACTAAAACCAGACTAACACTAAAACATTCCAGGTGAAAAATGTGACTAAAACTAAATGAAAACTATTCAAGAGACATCAAAATGTGCTGCCAAAAACAACACTGCTCTCATACTAGATCACGCTGACTTGGGCTATGGACCAGAACCAGCCAATCGGGCACAAGCTGTCCATCCAGCTCTCTACTCCACTAACCATTTGCACCGTTAAGATTAATTTCATTTAACCTTTGTTTAACCAGTAAAAACACATTGAGACGGAGTCTCTTTTACAAGTGTGAACTGGCCAAGAGGCAGAAACAAAATGACGCTACATCGTACATGTCAAATTTACACAGCCAAATAATACATCCATGACGTATACCTCCAGAAACCTATACAAGGTATACAACAAATCTCCAACAATGGTACAATAACAATGACCAGGCGCAAGACATTTCAGAGTAAAATACACAATGTATATTTTAATACACAATGTACATTTTAAAACAGAAAAGAAAAAATATATGGGCCCGTGCAAAGGCTAGTACACATCCGAACATGTGCAGGTTGTTGGACTATGTGTCCAAGATGATCCAAGATGAACTTCTCAAGGGAACTTTCAATGCCAATTTTAGTCTGAGAGCTGCAGGTCATTCCACGACCAGCGGCCAAAGAAAGCAAGACACTTTTTACCCCCCTCAGATTTGAAGGCTGGCACTATACACACCGTAGCCAGGCATGGCTCCTGTACCGCTAGCTACTGGTCACTCAGTCACGCGGAAATGCCAACCCCTCGGAGTATGCCAACCCACCCAGTATAAGGCTGGGTGGTTCTGGAAAGCTATCTTCCGCCACTAAATAATAATTGGCAGAAGCCTTGGAAGAACAAATAGATATAGAACATAGATATTTCAGCCAGGCTTTTTGAGAAACACGTCTTTCGTTAGCTAACACAATGTTATTATTTACCGTAATCTGAGTATTGTGTGCATGTCAATTTCAACCATAATCAGTGAGAAGTAATGCATGTGGCTATAGATAATGAACCACTGCATTACTAAGTTTGCAGTTGTGCAAACACTAGTGCTTCAGTTACATAACTTGTGAAATAACGAACAACATTGCAAGGCATGCAACGGTGCCGTGTCATTGTTTCGACGGCGCGCTGGTCCGACTCGCCACATTACTAACCAGTGGTGGAAAGTAACTAAGTACTTTTACTTCTACTCCATTACATCTCAGAGCCAATTATTTTTACTTTTACTCCACTACAATAGAAAACTTTAGTTACTAGTTACTTTGGCGATTTAAATTTGATTAGAAAACATACATTAACCACTTCAACCCTATACATTTCGGCCATTTGAAAGTAGCCGATCTACAAGCTCTCAATGCGTCGCAACGCAACGCATTGTGAGCTTGTAGATCTGCTATTTTCAATAGATTTTGAACTTCTGCAATATGAGTACTTTTAGTACTTTAATACATTTTGATGCCGATATTTTTGTACTTTGACTCAAGTACATTTTCAATTCCGTACTTTTACTTGTAACGAAGTAAAATTGCGGGTATTGGTATTTTACTTAAGTAAAACAATTGAGTACTTTTTCCACCACTGTTACTAACCCTATCCTAACACTAACCGCACGCAAAGCCACGTAGTCAGAGTAATGGGATGTCCAAGTTATGGGCAGTCCCGAAATATCAATTAATAACAGATCATCTTGATTGGTCAATCGACAAAAAGGTCCAAATACACCTTCAATCTTAAACATGAGAGATATTCACAAGGAACAATCTTGACGTAGCCTACCTGAATGAATCCACCATGAAAACGATGATTGTCTTGTCAACGTTGAGGACCACTGAAGCACAAACATGACTGGGAAACACAGGTGTGGTGTTGTGGGGCATGTTGATCTGGAGCGTAACACAAGACAAAAACAAATACAAAACATGGTCAATACTTGGAAAGCAAACATTGTACTAAGTTGCAGCCTATAGATGTCCTCAAATCCTCTCCATTTTACGGCTCGTTATTTCTCTGCACTTTTGTTGTGTTTTTCCCGTGTGTTTCTCCCCGCTTGCCTCGTCAGCCGTTTGCTGTCATCGTTGCTTTCCTCCACATGTGCTTTTGTTTATAGCATGTGTCCCTCGGTTTCCCGCCAGTTTTTACCCCTCGTGTCTCTCAGCTCTCCTGCCAGCTTTTGTCGTGCGTCTCTCAGCTTTCCTTCCAGTTATGTCATGTGACCTATACCCCTGGTTGTTTGCTACAGCTGTCAGGCATTTGCAATCACGGGCCTGTATTTACGTCATGCTGTTCCTTAATTGCCTCCAGTTCCAGATTGTCTAAACCCAAGCCTAGCATTATCCAGAGCTTTTATCGCAGTGTTTTGACCCATTTTGTTACCAGACCTATAGCTTTCTCCCCGCCTTCTAATTTTAGTACTTTTGGATTGACCTTGCCCAGCTTCTCTCTGTATTGTGCCTCCAGCCAATTGGACTGTTGCCCGTCATGTTGACTACAACCTAGCATTTCTCTCCGTTATTCTACCTTCCATCTTTGTACTTTTCCCCTGTTGGATTTAATATTCAGTTTTGTACCGCCGCCTGCCTCTATACCTGCTCTGTACCTACTGTACCTTGACAATTATTTCCAAGTAAAGTCTGTTGACCTTCCGCTGGTCTACCGTGTCTGCATTTGGGTCCACACCGTCCTCAAATTGACACCTCATTATGATTTTTCTTTGCACGTTATAGCTCACTTGTTCCACAACAATGGAGGAAAGGAATAAACTAAATTTACACAGAACACGCGCACACGCGCGTCCTGCGCACACACCACACACAGGCCGACAGTCTAATCGGCAATACCGAACAAACAGTCCATTGATTTCCAAGTCATTGTCCACAGCATACACACAGAATGTATCCCCCCTTCTGCAGTTAAGTGTGTACGCAGGGACTCCCGGGCAGCCGTTATTGAAAAGCAGTAATTGGCTGGGTATTATAGAATCCTCCAGCTCACGCCTCCAATAATCTGCTAATTGGTCGGCATTGTGATGATATATTATAAGGGGAAAGTTCCATCGTGGATAGGATACAGGACGGGGGAGTGGCAGATGGGCCTTTTTGTGGCTGTCTCATACCAGTGGTTCTCAAACATTGTCATGTCAATGCTTCCCACATTGATGTGTATTTGGACCGCGTGGACGTCCATCTGTTGAGGCAAGGACCGCCATAAGATACTATTTATGTGATCAAATAAAATCACACCTGTGCGTTAGTGAGGGGCGCTCCTATCATCGTACATCATTTATGTATGTATTTGTTTGTTTATTTAGACGGGACAGAGCATATTAATGAACAGTGCGTTAAAAACGTAGCGTAAATACACCGGATTTAGCAGAGATGCTGTTTTCCATCCGTAGTCCATCCGGACATTGATCACTAAACAAAACTGACATTACAAGACATGAGAGAGGACAGCATACAAAAACATTATGCATTTCAAAACACAGTAAAAGGAGAACATACTATACATCATCTCATTCCGGCCAATCACAATTTGCCATCCTCACCTTCCGTCATCAATGTTCCTCAAATCTGTCCATTCATTGTCAATGGCATGTAATGTTTGTGTTGGGACAAAACATTGGATGACATACACCAAAAGCTGGACATACACAGTAGGTGTGGGGCTGTTGCCCCTCAAAAAATGTATAAATCGTCCCACATTTTTCAAAATAGCAGATCTACTGTACAAACTCACAACATGCTGCGGTGCTAAGCGTTGTGAGCTGTTGACACTTAAGCTTGACAGACGGTGGCCGTGATCTGTGAGACAAATTAAAGAACATTTGTTCCAGATACATTCACATTCATCGTACCCAGTTTAGAACATTGCAGGGTGCATCATGCTGTGGTTAAATATTAAAAGGGGGAAACAGTGGATTTGACAACCAGAGAGCTGGTAAATTAACATTCACTGCAGGGGCAAAAAATGTGCCAAAAACAGAGGGGTGGAAAATCCCATGCTAAATTGCCAACATGCCAATACAAAGCAATGCCATAAGCGTACATTTTCAATATTTAGCTGCTGGCTAGCTAGGCCAGCCAGCCAGTTCCGCTAGCATGGTCCAACTGTTTCATCTGGCAGAGCCTAAACAATGCCGAACCTGCTGACAGATTGACCAACATCAGGCGAACAAAAAGAAGCAGGCCAAGCACACAGCCCTGCTGGACGCGGGTCAACAATAGTCCAGTAATAATGTAATTTGACCTCAAACTAATTGCAAAAAACAAAAACTCAGCTGATTGTGTATCTTCAATATATCCTGAATAACAGAAAAAAAGTTGCCTGGAATTGCCTGAGGGGAAAGTGTTGAAAATGACCTGTACAGTATGGCCACCATAGACATCCAATATAAGGCAAATATTTTAAATGTTTCCTTTTGCTTTAAGTAGCATGTGACATGTCAAACTATGGTGTTTTCATGATTCTGAATCCATTCCAAGCATTAGTTTTGCATAAAAACACTCCTTGGGCTAATACCAGCCATAGCCACTTGTGTGGCTGACCTCATCACATTTGTGATGACGGTGATGTATATTTTATACCATACAGGAGAGAAATGTGCACGGCAGACAGACGAGATGAAGTTCCATGATGTTTATTCAGAGTACAGCACAGCCACAGCAGTAAAGCATAGCATAAGCTCACACCAGCCAGCAAAGTGGCTGACGTCTCCACACAAGGCTTGCGCCCCAACTGAACAAATGATTGTATTCTTGGTCACTACTTGAGCCCTCTACATTGGCGTGGGGTGTCGACATTTGTTTGCATATTATTAGTGGCAAAGTCTTTGATCAACCAGTCTGTTCCTTCAGGTCAACAAACTCCTTTGTTGAGGCAGAAGAACACAAGAACATTGTATAATTATGTAATCCCATATTCTTCAACGGCTATGGCCGTTATTAGCCCAAGGAGTGTTTTTATGCAAAACTAATGCTTGGAATGGATTCAGAATCATGAGAACACCCTAGTTTGACATGTCACATGCTACTTAAAGCAAAAGGAAATCTTGAAATTATTTGCCTTATATTGGATGTCTATGGTGGCCATACTGTACAGGCCATTTTCAACACTTTCCCCTCAGACAATTCCAGGCAACTTTTTGTATGTTATTCAGGACATATGTAAGATACAAAATCAGCTGAGTTTGGGTTTTTTGCAATTAGTTGGAGGTTGACCCCTTTTTTCCCATTTAATGCCTGTACTACAAAGCATATTGCTTTAAGTGGTTAAAAGTGAAAGACTCCGGGTGGGCGTTTTTTTTCTTGCTGCCAGCCGCGGGGTGAAGCGAGGACAGCCCGAGTGCACAATTACCGCCCGGGAACCAAAGATTTGCAGCTGTGCAAACCGTACAATTATATGCAAATTACAAATTGCATCGATTTCCAAGCCGAGCTGGCATTGGGAGCAAATTACTTTCGGCAATTAGAACCGTTGTGGAGCGCCGGGGCGGAGGCGGGGAAGGGTGACGTGGCCTCACACGATGAGTGTCTTGAGAGGAGTTGAAATGTTACTTTGCATGAGGGGGAAGGGAATGGCTCACTGCTGTATACAGCATTGACCCATGCCTTTAGGTTCATAACTGGTCCTGCTATATCCAAAAGGGAGGCACTCAAACTCATGACTTGGGTATCCGAATATGCTTTTTAAGTAAGAGAGAGAGAGAGAGAGAGGGGGGGGGGGGGGGGGGGGGAGCAGGGTTAGGAGAAAGGACATAGGTCAGAATAGCCAGAATGGAACCATTGTAGTTGTATATCTTCAGCTATACACAAAGCCAATAATATTAATGTTTGAGATTTATTCCAAACTAAAAGGCTGAGAGCTGTCTTTAATCTGCAGCCTTAACTTTTGCGCACACACACACACACACACACACACACAAAAAAAGATGGGCTTCATCCATGGATTTCTAAAGTTGGTCATTCTAATCAGAATCTGAATGAGACTCAAGTAAACAAGGTTAAAAAAAACAGGAAAGGCCAAAAAGAAAAACTAAGATATGTACATTCATACACAGCATAAACAAAGAAGCAGGGATCTACAGTACATCAGTTAGTCAAGATTCAAAGACATTTTTACGTCTGTATACGACCAAATGGGGTTATACCAAGGGGCCAGTGAGGCTTTCCAACGTTGAAGCACTGGGCCCTAGCGGTAAGAGGAGGGACCGCAGTGCGGACCCGTGGATTCATGACGAGGAAACCCCGTGCAGCTGGGCTTTAACATTGAGCGCTCGGTTGCACTTCCGCATTTGGGCACCAAAATTTGGTGCCCAAATGCGGAAGAGGCGGAAAAGGCGGAAGTAGACGGCCTTCCCGGTGCTTCAAAACGCCACTGAGCAACTTCCACTGACATGAATGGCGGAGGGGGCGGAGCTTCGCGCCAGATCAGTCTCTATCCCTTTAATACTCTATGGGTTATACTAACATGCTTCCACTTCCTGGAAAAGGAACACAATTGCACACTGATGTATTTCTATCTCCAAATATGCCACCGGGGTTGACAAGTGGTATAGGCTATACTAGTGCGTGCGTGCGTGCGTGCGTGCGTGCGTGAGAACGCGTGTGGAAAATCCTATTATATCCCCCCATATGCCACCTATTTGCTTCTCAGGAGTAGTCAGACTGTTAAAGACTGTCCCTGGATGAGCTGCCGTCAGTATTCTACTGAGCACTAGAGTGTAGACTGTTTGCAGTACCATCAATTTATCCCATTCAACATCCTCACATGTTTACAGACGAGGCAATGCGGAGGGTCTCGCAAACAATAACTGAACCTACTGGATCCATCCATGAAGTGATCTGGATCTGTGGTGGTCAGGCAGAAACCTTTTTTTTTTTTGTGAATTAAATTACTATACTTCATTGTACCCCTGCAGTGTTCCACAAATAAATAACTGATCCACAAGCTCAAAACGAATCGCGATGCGACGTTTTACGAGCTTGTAGATAGCTAGCTATTTTCGAAAAGTGAAAGGGGTTACATGTTTCTGCAGGTTTTATAAGCAGTGAACCAATGAAAAGTATCGACACTAACTTGTGAATAAATAACTACAGATTATTATTTTTTTATTCCCGTTTCCTGAAAAGTAGGCCAACAGTTTTGGATATTTGAGTTTTTTTTTAGTTTTTTTATTGGACTGGGATGTTTCCTTGTTAACCCATTTTGACCTGGGAACAATTCTACAAATGTCTTCTAAATCCTGACAGTTTTCTGAAAAACCCTATGTTTCTATGTCAATCGCTCTCAAACATTTTCATGTCAAGGACCCCCAATGTAATTGGCCGCCAACCCCATCTGAAAATGTTGTTCCAGGGACCCCCCCAGAAGGTTTGAGTTAGAAACGTTGGCTCTGAAAGAAAGATTTGTGCCACATTTTCACGATTTTCTAAAATAGCAGACCTACAAGCTCGTATATGAGCTTGTAGATCTGCTATTTTTAAATAGCTAAAGCATAACATAATGCTTAAAACACCAAAAAGGGTTCCCGCCCCAAAATGGGTTAGATCAGTACAAGCGAACAGATAACCCGAAAATTATGATTATGACACAATGCACACATCAAAAGACTATCAAGCTAAAAGCTACAGTACGGCCTCTCATTGATGCTTTCTAAATGTGCTTCATAGTTACCAATCATCAGAATAGATGGTGAAGGTGAACAGACTCAAGATTTACATGACAGATTTTCAAGCCCTTGACTACAGCCGAGCTACTGATGCACGTGGACTGGAAACAAATTGAATGGAATTCAAAGTCAGCACAGCCTGCTGCTTTCGGCACTTTAGGGTACAAACGACCAATCATGGCCTTCCCACTAAGGGGCCTTCGGGAGAGAGACCTGAGAGGCAAACAAATCGAGAGAAAGAGAGACAGAGAGAGAGAGAGAGAGAGAGAGAGCAGATTTACAAGCCTGCAGCGTACGGATTGACTCAAGTCATCAGGAGTCGGAGACAGACAGACAGACAGACAGATTGCAAATAATGGAGGCCTGATAAACACAGGTACTGACTGTAGCATCAGTAGCTTGTTGTTCTAGTACTCACTACCTTTTTTTTTTTTCTTTTTAGATTTTTTTTTTTGCGGCTTACGCCTTTTATTGATTTTTGAAGGGACAGACAGTAGGCTGACAGGAAACGGGAGAGAGATGGGGGGATGACATGCAGTAAAGGCCGTGTCGGGTCCGGGAGTCGAACCCGCGGCACACTGCGACTGGATTACCAGTCCGGTGCCCAGACCGTTACGCTACGGCCTGGGCCTGTACTCACTACCTTGAGTGGTGGATTTTGATAGAGCAGCGTTTTGCACTGGAATGGTGTGTCTCTCACCCATGCAACCATCTGCAGGCCACAGCTAAGCATGCTCCGGCTGCATCCCCAATGGACAACGGCTTCTTGTGCATGTTACACCACCACCACTTGTACTGCGTCCTGAAATCTATTAAAGACTCATACTGGTGGTCTGTTGCGGTTAAAGGTTTCATGACATAAATTTTTTCGTTTTTCTTTTAGGTTTTATGACCTCAATTACACCCAAAAAACCTGAACTTTGAACATTCAGTGGATTTTCTGTGGTTTTCTGTGGGGTTTGGAAGCCTTTTGCACTGCAATTACAACAGGCAAAACAGTGAAACAGTGGCATCTGCTGGCAAATCCCATTGACATACAGGTATATGGGATTTGCAGGCTGTGACATCACAAACGGCAGGAAAATCAGAGCACTTGTTTGAGCCAAAAAAATAAGAAAATTTGGATTCCATTCATTTCAGTACGGTACATGAAAATCGACGTGCACTGCGGCGGCTTGAAACTTGCTTGAGATAGTAATCCAACAGACCAAGTTTAAACTTCATGGGTGCCTTTACTTTTGGCTGAAGTTGGGATTTAACGCATTTTAAAAGCACAGAAAATAGTCTGCTACACAATGCCGTGATCTGTGAGACAAATTAAAGAACATTTGTTCCAGATACATTCACATTCATCGTACCCAGTTTAGAACATTGCAGGGTGCATCATGCTGTGGTTAAATATTACAAGGGGGCAACAGTGGATTTGACAACCAGAGAGCTGGTAAATTAACATTCACTGCAGGGGCAAAAAATGTGCCAAAAACAGAGGGGTGGAAAATCCCATGCTAAATTGCCAACATTCTAATCAGAATCTGAATCAGACTCAAGTAAACAAGGTTAAAAAAAACAGGAAAGGCCAAAAAGAAAAACTAAGATATGTACATTCATACACAGCATAAACAAAGAAGCAGGGATCTACAGTACATCAGTTAGGCAAGATTCAAAGACATTTTTACGTCTGTATACGACCAAATGGGGTTATACCAAGGGGCCAGTGAGGCTTTCCAACGTTGAAGCACTGGGCCCTAGCGGTAAGAGGAGAGACCGCAGTGCGGACCCGTGGATTCATGACGAGGAAACCCCGTGCAGCTGGGCTTTAACATTGAGCGCTCGGTTGCACTTCCGCAATTGGGCACCAAAATTTGGTGCCCAAATGCGGATGAGGCGGAAAGGCGGAAGTAGACGGCCTTCCCGGTGCTTCAAAACGCCACTGAGCAACTTCCACTGACATGAATGGCGGAGGGGGCGGAGCTTCGCGCCAGATCAGTCTCCATCCCTTTAATACTCTATGGGTTATACTAACATGCTTCAATGAGGCCACTTCCTGGAAAAGGAACACAATTGCACACTGATGTATTTCTATCTCCAAATATGCCACCGGGGTTGACAAGTGGTATAGGCTATACTATGGCCTGATTGCCGGTGAAGTCATGTGCATAGTGGGTGCGTGCGTGCGTGCGTGCGTGAGAACGCGTGTGGAAAATCCTATTATATCCCCCCATATGCCACCTATTTGCTTCACAGGAGTAGTCAGACTGTTAAAGACTGTCCCTGGATGAGCTGCCGTCAGTATTCTACTGAGCACTAGAGTGTAGACTGTTTGCAGTACCATCAATTTATCCCATTCAACATCCTCACATGTTTACAGACGAGGCAATGCGGAGGGTCTCGCAAACAATAACTGAACCTACTGGATCCATCCATGAAGTGATCTGGATCTGTGGTGGTCAGGCAGAAACCTTTTTTTTTTTTGTGAATTAAATTACTATACTTCATTGTACCCCTGCAGTGTTCCACAAATAAATAACTGATCCACAAGCTCAAAACGAATCGCGATGCGACGTTTTATGAGCTTGTAGATAGCTTGTAGATAGCTAGCTATTTTCGAAAAGTGAAAGGGGTTACATGTTTCTGCAGGTTTTATAAGCAGTGAACCAATGAAAAGTATCGACACTAACTTGTGAATAAATAACTACAGATTATTATTTTTTTATTCCCGCTTCCTGAAAAGTAGGCCAACAGTTTTGGATATTTGAGTTTTTTTTTAATTTGACTGGGATGTTTCCTTGTTAACCCATTTTGACCTGGGAACAATTCTACAAATGTCTTCTAAATCCTGACAGTTTTCTGAAAAACCCTATGTTTCTATGTCAATCGCTCTCAAACATTTTCATGTCAAGGACCCCCAATGTAATTGGCCGCCAATCCCATCTGAAAATGTTGTTCCAGGGACCCCCCAGTAGGTTTGAGTTAGAAACGTTGGCCCTGAAAAAACTTTTGTGCCACATTTTCACGATTTTCTAAAATAGCAGATCTACAAGCTCGTATATGAGCTTGTAGATCTGCTATTTTTAAATAGCTAAAGCATAACATAATGCTTAAAACACCAAAAAGGGTTCCCGCCCCAAAATGGGTTAGATCAGTACAAGCGAACAGATAACCCGAAAATTATGATTATGACACAATGCACACATCAAAAGACTATCAAGCTAAAAGCTACAGTACGGCCTCTCATTGATGCTTTCTAAATGTGCTTCATAGTTACCAATCATCAGAATAGATGGTGAAGGTGAACAGACTCAAGATTTACATGACAGATTTTCAAGCCCTTGACTACAGCCGAGCTACTGATGCACGTGGACTGGAAACAAATTGAATGGAATTCAAAGTCAGCACAGCCTGCTGCTTTCGGCACTTTAGGGTACAAACGACCAATCATGGCCTTCCCACTAAGGGGCCTTCGGGAGAGAGACCTGAGAGGCAAACAAATCGAGAGAGAGAGAGAGAGAGAGAGAGAGAGAGAGAGAGAGAGAGAGAGAGAGAGAGAGCAGATTTACAAGCCTGCAGCGTACGGATTGACTCAAGTCATCAGGAGTCGGAGACAGACAGACAGACAGACAGATTGCAAATAATGGAGGCCTGATAAACACAGGTACTGACTGTAGCATCAGTAGCTTGTTGTTCTAGTATTCACTACCTTGAGTGGTGGATTTTGATAGAGCAGCGTTTCGCACTGGAATGGTGTGTCTCTCACCCATGCAACCATCTGCAGGCCACAGCTAAGCATGCTCCGGCTGCATCCCCAATGGACGGCTTATTGTGCATGTTACACCACCACCACTTGTACTGCGTCCTGAAATCTATTAAAGACTCATACTGGTGGTCTGTTGCGGTAAAGGTTTCATGACATTAATTTTATCGTTTTTCTTTTAGGTTTTATGACCTCAATTACACCCAAAAAACCTGAACTTTGAACATTCAGTGGATTTTCTGTGGTTTTCTGTGGGGTTTGGAAGCCTTTTGCACTGCAATGACAACAGGCAAAACAGTGAAACAGTGGCATCTGCTGGCAAATCCCATTGACATACAGGTATATGGGATTTGCAGGCTGTGACATCACAAACGGCAGGAAAATCAGAGCACTTGTTTGAGCCAAAAGAATAAGAAGATTTGGATTCCATTCATTTCAGTACGGTACATGAAAATCGACGTGCACTGCGGCGGCTTGAAACTTGCTTGAGATAGTAATCCAACACACCAAGTTTAAACTTCATGGGTGCCTTTACTTTTGGCTGAAGTTGGGATTTAACGCATTTTAAAAGCACAGAAAATAGTCTGCTACACAATGATTTATGAATTAAATTAAAACGTCATGCCTTTTTAACTATGCAGTGTGGTTTATCCAAACATGAACTGAAGTAAGTTCGGGGACAGTTTAATGAATTTGGGTGAAAATGTATACACAAATGCAACCACAAAGCCATTACTGTTGACATGATTTGATGCAGGTATGGTCCTATAATAATTCCTGGAACCCATGATTTATCCATGCTGGGGATTACGGTTTACCATTTTCTGTGTACCTACCCGTACATGAATGCGTATACAACAATTGCATTTAATTTACTTTGAGACGCGTAAACAGTGCATGCATGCTCAATGTATTCCTCAGTGGGAATCCATAATGTTCCCCACAGTGGTTTCTACAAGGCTAGGCATATATAACTTTTATTATATTTATATTTTGAGATAGTTTATTGGGGTCGTACTGTACAGAATAGACTGTAGAGAGACCGATCAATATTGTAGAATAGGCTGGAAAAACTGATCAATATGTTTGGTGCGGGAGTTGATTAATAAGCCTCCATTCAATAAGATATTTTGGGAGCATTAATTGGTGTGCAGATTTTTCATTTCCTCTGACTTTATTTTGTTCCTTTCGTTCTAAAGGCTACATGCCCCTCAAAGCCTCTGAAAAACCTATGTTTCTATGTCAGTGGTGCCCAACATTTTTCATGTCAAGGACCCCCAGCATTCTCTGTATTTTGCTGCGGACCTCCATCTGAAAATATGTTGTTTCAGGGCTTTTGTTGCATCCCGGAGGCAATATTTTGACGACCGGCCGAGTCTCCGGTATATACACACTCACATGCAGGCCAAAATCTCAAACAAAAAAATGTCCTCGAATTGAATTGAAGATTTCAGAATTCATGTTGTGTGTAATTGATGGAAAATAAGTTCTGTTCTGTGATGGGTTACAGGTGAGGTCAGTCGGAGTATAGCCTCGGTACCCAGGCTTTCATTTACGTCGGTGCAAAAAATGAAAGCCTGGAGGAACGCATTGGCCGCTCTGGGCTAGAAGTGGGAGTGAACCCTTCCGGGTGGTTGTCGCTCCAAATGATGTGACGCATACTAGCACTGCACTGGGGGAGGGGGGAGAGGAGGAGGGGTTGACGCTTGACGGACAGATCGGTGAGATCCAATCGGGGCGTGTGCAAATCCCTGCCGCGACCCGCCCCGCTAGACCAGAAACCTAACACGTTATAGCTCAGGCTAGTCGGGAGTATGATAGAGATTGACTGAATTATTTGCGCTATAGCGGCCTATCCATCGATGTGGACTTCAAATGTTAAAGTATTTCATTTCCATCATATTTTTTAGGGCTTATGTATGGAAATATGAAAACGTTCCCCACCTTCTTTTGTATAGCCTCTAGAACGGCAGAATCGACCTTTCTGGGTCACGTGAGCTCGCTGTGGTTCACTAGGCAGTTCACTAGCTCACAGTTCACCTTTTCTTTCTTTTTGTGCATGACCCCTATAGTACTGATTTTTGGTGAACCCAGTTTCCTCGAGGTCAAATCTACCACCTGCACAAAAGTAGGACATACACCCAAAATGAGCATTTTGCACACAGGATGCTGAACACACTGTACCTCATTTTGCACACAGGATGCTGAACACACTGTACCTCATTTTGCACACAGGATGCTGAACACACTGTACCTCATTTTGCACACAGGATGCTGAACACACTGTACCTCATTTTGCACACAGGATGCTGAACACACTGTACCTCATTTTGCACACAGGATGCTGAACACACTGTACCTCATTTTGCACACAGGATGCTGAACACACTGTACCTCATTTTGCACACAGGATGCTGAACACACTGTACCTCATTTTGCACACAGGATGCTGAACACACTGTACCTCATTTTGCACACAGGATGCTGAACACACTGTACCTCATTTTGCACACAGGATGCTGAACACACTGTACCTCATTTTGCACACAGGATGCTGAACACACTGTACCTCATTTTGCACACAGGATGCTGAACACACTGTACCTCATTTTGCACACAGGATGCTGAACACACTGTACCTCATTTTGCACACAGGATGCTGAACACACTGTACCTCATTTTGAATAGCCTCAGGGACGTGCACACATAGACATCAAAGGGGGCTTCAGCCCCTGCCCTTTTACCCGTCTATAAAAGAACTGCCCTCTCCAGACCACGAATGCAGCATTTACTAATGGTGAAAGAAATGCAAATGCCACTCCTTTCCATGCCATGCCGGAAGGCAGCATTCAGAAGAATTGTATTGTCTCCTGAACTAATTTGTTTCTAAATCCATGTCGTACACCGTATCGTAGATAAAGAGTGCAGGGTTGCACCCCGAATATAGCTGATCTACAAGCTCTCAATGCTGCAATGTGTTTTGAGCTTGTAGATCTGTTATTTTGGGCCAAAACGTGCTCTCTTATGGGATTTCAGCCCCTGTCTCTAACACTCTGCTCGTCCCTGAATAGCCCGATTGCAGGATGAACCCGGTCACAATATACTATTGTGGACTAACTTTCGGCGGAGTCGACACTGGACAGCAGCACTCTCATCAGGTTGCACGATGACGTCCACAATAGCAGTACAGCTAGGCTGTTATATAACTCACGCATACACGGACACACTTAAAAAGATACCGTATACATGTATACAGTCTCTGTGGCTGTAGTCCTAGGTCCCTTGAATATCACTCGACGTCCATACTCTCTGGGATCCAGAATACAACTGTAGGCACAGTACGTTACCAGTCGACTAAAGAGCCATTACAGTAGTAACGCAGCACCGTATAGCCTACAGTCGTCCCCCGCAGCTGGAGGCGCTCGCCAGCCAGGAGCTAGGCTCCACTGACTGGGGGGGGACCTCTGCCCCAGGGAGACTGACGGAGCTGTCGACTACCTAGGTTAGGGTCTGTGCCACCCGGGAACATACTCGTAGAGGTTACCCAAACACACCACTGCCACCAATGTAGCCTGGGCCGGGAGGCGAACCCGGGTTCCCCATTCCAAAGGCACAGTAGATTACCAGTCGACTAAAGAGCCATGGCCCTATAGGCAAGTATAGTAACCCAGCACCGTATAGCCTATATACTCAACCAGCGCGCTGAACAGAACATACTCAGAACTCCCTGTGCCTGAAAGCCAATAGTTTTTTTTGTTCAGCCCTACTAATGAGAGCCAGCTCTCTACACATAACAATGTCACTCAGTTCAAACCCCTTATTTGGTCATGCTGGGTGTAAGGAGCCTCTAGTGGCGGGTAGTGGAGTGCAAGTAAGATGGCTTTCTTTTCTTTTCTTTTTTTTGTTTGTGCTGCTGCCATGTCTCCCTTGGCAACTGTGAGTTTTCTTAATTGCGACAGGACCAGTAAGAGCAGCAGTGTTGAAGAATGTGCCTCGCAGTGTAACTCACCAGACAAGAGGAACTCCAAGCTATCTCTCTCTCTCTCTCAGCAGAAAAGGGAGTCAAGCTGCAGAGCAATAACACTGCATTTCTACAGGACATTTGTCCAGTGCTGTGGAGATATTAACAATATGCACAAATGGACGAGGAACAGACACAAACACAAAGTGCATCTTTATCCTCAACACCCACACACATACAGTAAGGGCACTCACAAACTGACAACAACAACAACAGTACAAATAATGTTTGCACACACGTAAGACATCATCATTTTTCTTCTATGCTTGCGTGGGTGGGGGGTAGACATTTTGTCCTCACAAGTATAGTATACAACACCATACTATGGTATCAACACACAACAGGGAACTGTTCAGCAGGGGGGGAGACACACGAGAAGCGAGGCCCACTCACTCACTCACCGACTGGGGGGATAGTGATTGACTGACTCTGAACTGTGCTGCAGGCAATTACTTTGTTTTAGAGAGGAAGAAACAGTGAGGGGGTGGAGGGTGGAGAGGGAGAGAGGTGGAGGGAATTCAGGAAGGCATGGGGAGGAGGAGGCTGGGCTGTGCAGCGAAATAACAGTGGCATCTGGTGGTGGTAAGCGGTTACGACATGAGAGGGAGGACTGATGATTCTCTCAAAAGTAAAATTGACACTTTTACAGCGTTGAAAATACTTTTATGTGAGCGTAATGTGTATATCATAGATTTTTCTTTTGGCATTAAAATGACGAATTTAAACATATGAATAGTGCAGGCAGAAGGCACAATCCACTGTTAATTAGGCTGGCCATAAGCCAGTTTAATATCGCAATATATGCAACTATACCGACAATTATGAATTACCGGTATCCATTTCATTTTCCAGTATTTTTGTCTATACACTCATTTCCTTATCCCAGAGGCAAATTATAGGTGAAAATGTCACAATTATTTTCACAAATTGAGATTTTGGACACGTTTGAGGTGTTTCTATGCATGCATGCGCACGTTTGTGTAGGTAGGTATGTGTGTGTTGGCAGCTTTGTTGTTTGGGTTAAATGCTTTGTGTCCAACTTTTTTGTTGTTTCTGCAGAGAAGCAAAAATACTATCCATTGCTTCTTCTCTTTTTTTTGCCGACCTAGGTAAAATAAACTTGCATGTGGCATCAAATATTAATAAGCCGGCCTGGACTTGACATCTTTGGACAACTTATACAGCCTCATCACTTTGACTCAGAATGTTGTTGTTTGCCTTGTATTCACCCAGAGAAGAATTGCCTTTGTCCAGCGATATTTACGGGAACAACTGCTGAGTTATAACGTTTATTAATGAAAAGCATGAAGAACATTTTCATGTCAAGGACCACAAAGGTGTATTTGGCCACGGCAGGGACGGATTAATTCCCATGAGGGCCCTTTATTTTTTGCCCCCCCCAAAGCGCCTGCACGCGGGACATTTTCGGGGGTTTTCAATTTATTTATGGTCTTATTTACCTAAATTTAACACAATCAACGGCCAATGAAGGGCCACAGGAGCCCTTGGCAGGGCCTCAAACAGTACTGCGCGGTCCAGTTTCCCCAAAGGGCCCCTGGGCCTGGGCCCCATCGGCTAATTTGGCTCTGAGCCACGGACACCCATTTAGAAAGATTTTGTCCCAGGGACCCCTCCCCCGGGACCCCACTATGAGAACCAGTGGGGGGGGACTATACAGTTGGGATGCACACAATCCCAGCAAGCCAAATGACGTCATGATGACGTTATGATGACGTCCTGCAGTGACATTCAGGATTAGGCCAGATCACAGCCCATATGGGGATGATCTTTACGTCATTTCAAGGACGTCTTCGCCAGGTGAAACAATATAGTTTATTCTTTTTTTATGCTTTTCTTTTTCTTTTCGTAGAAATGATTATGAATACCCTACTACCCTATCATACAACAGCGTCGCACAAAAGCAAAAATTTAAGAAAATAATTTGCTGCTATACATTTGCTATAATGGCAAGACATCTATGTGAAAGTGAAAATGGTATAAGTCATGGGTTTTAAATATTGAACCAATGGAAAGTAAAGTATTAACAAGAGGTTGTGGCAAAAAATTAAAAAAAACATGTTCGATCCATTTGGAACTCAAGGGTTTTTTTTTTTCCATTGTTCTGAAAGTAGTTTTGGACATGAGGTTTCCGCCCGACAAGAACGATAGGCAGGCAGAGTTCTCGTTCATTTGCGTTAGTAATACGTCGTGACCCATATGATGACGTCTGTGTACATCTGTCTGTCTCTAAGCCAACAACAAGATGCGTCATATTGCTCAAGGCCATATATGGCATATATACACATTATTTCAAAGAGCCTTCATCCCTATAATTTTGTGCAGGTCTGGTTGCCAAGCAACGTTCCATCTTAAGTCAAGCGCGCGTGAACATGCACGCCCCCACGTGTGTGTGCGCGCACACATACACACACACTCTCTCACACATACACACAGCCTGAAATCTGAAAAATTGTGGAGGTTATCGTTTATGACACTCCAATAAATGTTACTTGACACGCATATGTTTGCTCTCTCTCTCTGTCTTATAGAGCGTCGCTGTCCCTCCCCCTTTCAGAACGACGAGTGGCCCAGGAAATGAATCCCAATGCATTTTTCCCATAAAAAATACTTTTCTTAAAGTATTTATTTAAAGACGGTGTGACAAAGCCAATGTTTTGGGCCGATCAAATAATTTATAAGAAGAAAAACAAAACAAATAGTGTTGTCTCCTGCCTTTATTTTCTTCTTTCTAATGATTTGATCGGCCCAAAATATTGTGTTCATTGTCATGATTTGTCACGATCCGAGTTGGCTTTGTCCGCGGCGTAACCGTCTTTAAATAAATACTTTTAAGAAAAGCCTATGGGAAAAATGCATTGGGATTCATTTCCTGGGCCACTCGTCGTTCTGAAAGGGGGTGGGACTGCGACGCTCTATTACGCCGGCTCACAAACACACTGCCAAAAAAGAAGAGCATGCATGCTCAGCGAGCATTCCTTGGAGCAAGGGTTCCCAAACTTTTTTGGCCCAGGTACCCCTTGGGGGGGGGGGGGGGGGGGGGAAGATCTTTTTCCAGGTACCCCCTCGACCCTCGCAACACCAATAAGCATATTTGCAACTTTACATTTAGATGCCATTGGAACAATTTGCATTAAAACTTTTCAATCAAAGTCACAACACATTTTCACAACATTTATTTAAGATGCTATCTTAGAATAGCCTAGAATACCTATTTGACAGTGCAGAAACATAATTGCCTTACTTGATGCATCAATTAAGCGTCAACGACCATCAGCTGCAGGTCACAGTCACAGACACTCAGCCTCTGCAGCACTCTAACTGAAAGGCCCTTGAATGCTGGAATATGATTAAGGATTACTGTGATTATGGTAAGCTCACATAAAATAAAATAAATCTGAGTTATTTCGGGGACCCCCTGGCTATGCGTCGCGGACCCCACTTTGGAAACCACTGCCGTGGAGGAGAGAGAGAGAGGGGAAAAAAGGATGCATTTCATTCCCCCGCCGGGAGAGATCATTAATCACTTTAGCTAACAGCCTGGAGTAAACAAATAGTGCTTTTCCTGACCTGGTGTGTCCTGGCTGAGGAGGCCCGTCTCCGCGCTGGGAAACATCGATACAATTTTAAGAAATCAAGTCCTCTTTAATCGAGTTGCCCTCCCTAGACCCATTTAGCCCTCCAATGATTTTGGACGGCTGTCGCTTGATTTCAGTCTTTTTGTCTTTTTTTTTTTTTTTGGAGTAGGAAAACTATTTATTATTTACGCAAAGGCAAATAATGTAGAGTTCAGAGAGAACAATTAATGTACTGCTTCAAAGAGATTAGGATAGCAAACATCAAACCTAGCATTTGTCTAAACCAGTGGTTCCCACATTTTTTCATGTCAAGGACCCCTAAATCGACACTAATTAGCCCATGGACCCCCATTAGAAAATATATGCCAGGGACCCCCCCCATAAGAGAAGATTTTAACGGCTCTAGCAGTGATTCTCAACCCGTTTAATTTCAAGGACCATGCAGTTTGACATGCATATTAGTCTATTTCTATCTCTGAGAACGCAATTTATATTGTAAAATCAATGTGAATTTAACTCTGAGAGTGTACGGGTTTGGTTCCATTTGTACACTCTCTGATTTACAGACCCATAAGGGTCCATTTGGTTCCTAACTAGCATTTAGCTGGGGGTCCTCCCTCAAGGACCCCTGGGGGCCCCCGGACCCCACTTTGGGAACCACTGTTCTAAACAACACGCCGTCTACTAATAAGAAGCCAGTCGTCAGACTGCAGCGGGAAGCTGGGCCCAGATCTGCAGTTCTGACTGCAGGAGGTGATGTGACATCACTCTTTATGACAACCTGAACCTGAATGTGACCCCATTCTCCGCTGAACAGAAAAATAGCAGATCTACATGCGCACAACAACACATTGTGAGCTTGTCGGTAAGCAAATTTCGCCAAAGAGATTCGCTGTAGATGATGGAGCCTAGTATAGAGCGAGCTCTGGGGGACTTCGGTCGGGTTTATAACCACACAAACCTTAGCATCTCTATATTCTTGGGTGAACATTCTTCAATAAACTAGCAGATTGCACAGCTTGTATACAGTATCAGTGATTTTCAGCAAAGAGATATTTGGTGTTGTGGGGGAAAGGAGCAGACCTATAGTATATGGACCATTAGCTCATGTGAGCGATGTTACCCCTCTCATGGACAAACATTGCGGCGGAATCCACCTACTCTAATCTCTTTTGCATCATCGTCGAGTGCGGCATCCACAGATCACCGCTTGACAGCGTAAGCTAATGGGGCCTTGTACTGTTATTCCCCAAAGATTCAACAGACTACCATTCACCTATTCCACCCTGTGCTCCCCTGTCAGCTGCTATGAGGAGTGCATCTATCTTTGTTCAAAGGAGAATTATTTGGCTTTGATCTGAAGGGAAAAAATGAATTAAAGTTACTCCCAGCACCTCAATCCTTTGTATAACCTCATCTGATGAAACCGGAGCCCGTCATTCTATTCTGTTTGGGCCTGTAGTCAGCCTCTACCTTATGTAGGCATGTCTGTATGTGTGTGTTTGTGTATGCATTTATCCAACTATAAATGCATTAAAACTATGCCTGTGTGAGTGTGTGCACCTGCCGACTCACATGCGCACACATGCATCGCCAAGGAGCCGAGGGAGTGCCATATGCGGAGTCGTATGTCGTTGCAGTCGTAACAGCGCATATCCCTCCCAAAAAATCCCCATATATGGATCCCAGCAATCACAGTCAGGATCTGGAGGAATTAGTGACGTCTCTATTGGGGCCAAATCAAGTCAAACCAAGACTAGTCAGATCTGGTTTCCTGATTTCAACCAACATACATTCTGCCCACTAAGACGGACGTCCCTGGATGAATCAGAGAGTCTCCGATCGAGGCCAGATCCACTTAAGTCATATCATAACATAATCAGATTTGGCCCAGAATAAGCTATATTATTTCACCTGGTGAAGACGTCCTGGAAATGACATAAAGATCATCCATTTGGGCTGTGATCTGGCCTAGTCCTGAACGTCCTGAACGTCACCGGAGGACGTCGTCATGACGTCATCATGACAGAGTGTAGAGTAGCGGTGTAGAGTAGCGGCACGCTTTGACAGGCTATAGTTCCAAACATTGCTCCTATGGCTGGAACTATCCCATTGAGATAGAATGAGCACTTCCGCATTCCACTGTTACAATGGGAGTCAACGCTAGTGTCGCCACTCTCTTACTATATTACTCTGGCTAGGGAATACAGTATACTGTAAACTTATGTCACTTATAGTAAACTGATGTCATCCTCAACAGGATGCTCATATTTCTGCCTGAAACCAAACTCCATAAATAGTGACTTTGAGTTGTACTTGAAATGTACTGTAAATTCTGCAAACTGTTAATAAATACTTCAATCAAACTTGCTGAGGAGCTCGAGCATACAGAATTTGTAACCGACAAATGCAGCCCAGACAAATCTATTTGTGCATGCAGATCGATAGCTCCGACTGTGCATTGGCCTTCTAATGAGAACGCAAAATCTGTCTTGGAAGAGCCACCCATCGCTTAATCTAATATATGGCAACCTTCCCCGTGTTTCTTCACGATCCAGAAGAACACAGTTTGCCGGCCACTGCTACAGAGCTGACAATGAGGTTATATCTTCCCTTCTTCTCTGGAGTCCTGCCTCAATGCAGACCAGAGGTAGAAAGAGGTCGTTCCCTGATGTCATCGCTAGGGACATCAGTAAGCAGGAACTGGGGATGGCAATGAACGACTGGAAAGTCTGGCGTGTTATTGTGAAATCCACGGTCGAAAAATGATGATGATGATGATGTGCATTGGCAGTCAGAGGTAAAAAAAAGTGCCCTCTCCCTCTTTTGTAGGCAGTTGTGTGCGTACATACGTGTGTGCGTGTATGAGTGAATGCGCGTGTGCCCGTGTGCGCGCGTGCGTGTGTGTGTGTGTGTGTGTGTGTTGTGGGTATAAGTGGCGCGAGAGAGAGAGAGGGGAGATAAAGCGAGCGAAAGACAAGCAAAAATAGATTGACTCGAGTTCACTCTGCCATCCCATGCGTGAGATGAGGCTTCTAATTTCACATTGTTTTGCTTGGCTGCATTAAATATTCCATTACAGAAATACTTCTTTTTTTGTTTGCTTTCTTCTCTCAATGAATGACTGAAGCTCAAGGGGAGAGAGAGAGAGAGAGCGTGCCTGCACTGGGAGTTAGTACGCAATGCAATGAGATTATGAGGGGAGAAGAGAGGGTTTGTGAAAGGGGAAGGTTTTGATGTGAACATTTTATTTCCGGGTGGGTTGTTCTAATTGACCTCACACCACCTCATCACATGCATGGGCCTATAAGAGAAGACCATACGGAGTGAGACATACAAAAGGAGAAGGACGAACAATGGAGGGGTGAGGAAGTGGTGTTTGGGGGAGTGGGTGCTGCTGAATCTCATTCTTAATTCATGGCCTGGGCCGTGGCTCAGCGGTCCAGGCACCTTGGCTGGTAATCCAGTCTGGCAGTGTGCCGCGGGTTCGACTCCCAATCCCTGTATATATTTCTAAATACTACATTGTGTATTACGTTTCCTGTTCTAGCCCGGATTTGAACTTTTGAGATTGACACCGATCTCATGATGCAGACTGACTTAAACCCCAACACTATAACTTGGTTTTGGGATTAGCTTCCCAGACCTCTGTTCACCTTTTGGAAGCTTCTTC
This sequence comes from Protomyctophum parallelum, assembly GCF_964188405.1. Lineage (NCBI taxonomy): Eukaryota > Metazoa > Chordata > Actinopteri > Myctophiformes > Myctophidae > Protomyctophum > Protomyctophum parallelum. The sequence continues at coordinate 13,280,506 of NC_139715.1, read as the reverse complement.
AGATAGGGAAGGTTCGAGCTGGCTCTACCCTCTACTAATGAGCTCTTTCCATAACTCTGATCTCTCAGTGACCACATTTACAGCGACGTGAAGAAGTACAGATCCAGCCTATCATTCCTGGGCCAATGTCCTCAACCGTGTTCTGCCTCTTTGTATCGCCCTCGCTCACTCTCTTGAATGACTGACACAGGCTATTATACCTATTTGGCATTGTAAGAATGTAATAAATAGAAGCCAACATTTTAAATGGCTTGTTTGCTTTTGGTGAATAAGTGCTGTGAACTTTAAGGAGATCGCTATTTGGCAGCGCCCCTTTTTAAGTTATTCCTCTCTTGGTCCTTGAAAGGTTCTTGTATTCAATTAAATGTTTCATAACAGTTCCACACATGTTGCCAACTTGTGAAAGTGTGTCTGTGACGCATTTGTGCGTGCGTGCATGAGAGAGAGAGAGAGAGAGAGAGAGAGAGAGAGAGAGACAGAGACAGACAGAGAGACAGAGAGAGACACAGACACAGACACAGACAGAGAGACAGATTAGCACCCTCTGTTCTCACTTAAAGTTTAGATTTTCCAGAAACTTGAGTACTTAACACAACAGTCACCCTCAACCCAATCTGAGAACCCATCGGCAAATCATAAAGGAAACAGCACCCTCTTTTCCTATTGAATTTGATGGCGAGTCAACAGTTTGTCTCTAGAGACTATATACCCTCACCCTGGATCTGGAGGTCAGTGTACTTATACTGGCCATTGACACCAGTGAGCTTATAGCTCTCATCGTTCAATTTGGCCTCAGGTAGATGTATAGTCCATTTAAAACATGTTTTGAGGTTATTCAGATGAAGCAAGGCTTTGTTAAACAAAGAGCAGTCGACGTACAAATGTTGTCTTGTGCATCCACTGAAGAATTACAAGCTCTGATGCACTTCAAGCACTTGCATCATCCTTTGATGCACTTGCATCCTTTTCATTGCCCGTGGCTGGGTCTGTAGCAGAGCCAGATTTTGGTTGACAGCGAGTGCCTACATGCCATCTGGACCTTGGGGGAAAACTCTTTCCATCGTCAAGCAAGCTCTGGACTGAAGGTATCGAGAGATTCACATCTAGCCTATGATGAATAAAGTAAAACAAAAAGAATAATAATCCTGGTGGTCCTACGTGGTGATAGATGTAGCTCTTCAAGAATGACTGCAGTGATTGTTTCTGCGTTTAAAAAAGGTATCTTCAGTGATTTCACTTAATTCAAATATCACTTTTCTTTTTTTTGTGATAATCCTCCCTACTATAGAGTGTGCTGACCATATAAGGACTTCCTCCCTGTCCCCAGTTCACCCCTCCCTGGGGTCATAAAAGCTTAGGTTTCGTTTTTGGCTAGAGGCAGAGCCTTAGATATAGACAGAGTTACGCAAACTGCGTTCACTTCATGGGGCCAGTCCAATGGCGGCTCTCCCATAGACTTCTAAGTAGGAGAGCTTCTAAACAGTTGGCATGTTGCACACATGCTTAAAATAGCTCTTGTTTGCGCCACCCTCGTTGAAAACAATGTATTTCCAACTCCAGCTTGTCTCAGTTCAGCGCTCGGTGTCAATACCGTAACTCTTCTATTACTGTAGATTGCTCTGGCTAGAGGATTCCAAATCACTGAATGCTCCTTCAACCCATTCTGGGCGGGAACCCCTTTTGGTGTTTAAAACGTTATACTTTAGCTATTGAAAAATAGCAGATCTACAAGCTCATAGTGCGGCACTCGCTATGAGCTTGTAGATCTGCTATTTTAGAAAAATCGTGAAAATGTGTCGCAAATCTTTGAATATATATTGTTACAGAGCTAACGTTTTGCACTCAAATCTTTGCTTCCTTCACATGAACATTTTTGAGAACGACTGATTTAGAAGGCATTTTGTAGAATCGTTCCCAGGTCTAAAAGGGTTAAGGAAGTCAAAACTATATGTAGGTATATGTATGTGTGTATTGTGTATATTATAATAACTGCTCAATGCTTGTATAGCCTCTACAATTCATAATACTCCTGCTCCTACTGCAAGAAAAATATATCCTACCATTCAGTAAAATGCCTCCAGTGTTACATTAGAAAGATGACGAATGACAGCTATTGAAATGAACTATGCCAAAAATGTCAACTTGAAATGACGCGCTCGCGCACATACGCACACACACACACGCACACGCATGCGCACACGCATGCACACACGCACGCACGCACGCACGCACGCACGCACGCACGCACGCACGCACGCACGCACAGGTGTGTATCACTTCTAGCACCTTTTTATCAACTGTCCCAGCAGCAGTCTAATGATTATTTTGGCTTCTCTGACTCTTTTGTTTAAAAGCCTTGGTTTCTGCCAAGACCGCATTGCCCTTCAGTTCAATCAGAGCGGCCCAGCTCGCGGTTGGCCATTTCCTCCTGTCCGAGCCAATAGACAGATTGAAAGGCATTATATGTCACAGTGTCTCTCACCTCTTCAGCTATTTGTTATATAAGCAGCCATGGAGGCCTTGAATTCATTCTTTCCAACGTGCTTTAGCAGAGAGTGCCGGTGTGCAACTGTGCATACACAATGACCAGTGTTCTTTGATAGCGCTTTGTTTGAAATTGATGGAGGCTGACTGATTGAAAGTGTTCTGCGTTATTATACTTGCTAGATGAAATATGAACTCCGCACACCAGGGAGAACATTCCCTTTCTGTGTATTACAGTCCTGAATTCTAACCCTGTATCTTCTGAAAACACAATGTTCTTTATCTGTAAGATGACTTTTCCTTTTCTCTTTGATTGGTATTGTTCTGCCACAGAGAGGGTTATATAAGAGCATGTAGCAGAACAGGTACAAGTCAACATGATTTTTCATGTCCTCAGAGAAGTGCTCCTGTAGTAACTGCATGACTGCAGATTTCTCAGTCTGTCCCTTTTTCTGTCTGTCTGTCTGTCTGTCTATCAGACAGAGTCAGAGTTAAATCTACAGTTGATTTAGTCAACTAAATGTGTTTTTGCGGGCCTTGATGCCGTCGTAATGGCTGATTTTATACTTGCTGAAAATAGCCGATCTACAAGCTCACAAAGCGTCACGCGTTGTGAGCTTGTAGATCGGCTATTTTCATGTATGCAAACAAAGTGTAAAATGACTTATACTGGATCTCTTGTCCATTTAATAGTCCCTTCCTAACATTTTAGTCTAGTTTTTATTTGTTGACAAAATCGTAGCTTAGATTTCATTTAGTTTCCTCTCTCTCTCTCTAAGTGTTCATCCTACCATAACTACTACAGGGAGAATTGTTTAAACTATTTCAACTTGTATAATATATTTGTGTGTGTGTGTGTTTTTTTTTTATGAATAAAAACAGCAGTATAACATTAAAGTATTCTTCCAAATGCATGGTAGGTAAACGTTTTCATGGCAAGAGCAAGGACCGCAACATTTACACTTATTAGCCCACAGAGCCCCATTTGAAAAGTATCAAGGACCCCCAGTTTGACATGCACCTATATACAACCTGTGATGTTGTGAGCTTGTAGATTAGCTGTTTTCACCGGAGCGTGCGCTGTAGCCACTTCACGCTGTGTGTGTGTGTGGCTTATGTTCAAGACAGTTGTATCTTGTGTTGTGTTTATAGCGAACTGAAAACGGCCACGCGATGACGCACGCGCACACATATGCACACACAGCTTAAGTAGTTTACACACACACACACATGCTCACAGCGAAAGTAGTCTGCACACACACACACACACACACACACACACACACACACACACACACACACACACACACACACACACACACACACACACACACACACACACACACACACACACACACACACACACACACACACACACACACACACACACACACACACACACACACACACACACACACACACACACACACACACACACACACACACACACACACCCTCCGTGTTGGCTGGGGGCGGTGTGAAAAAGGGTAGGTGCGTGGAAGAATGCGCTAGGGTCCTTGAGGCTGTTCTTCGTGGCATGTTGTTTGTTGTGGAGAATGCAAGGGGATGCCGGAAACTGTGTCCCAGTATTAATCTGTGTCCGTCCCCACATGCATTTCACTGGTGACACGTGATTTGCGGGGAGATGAGTTGTTCAGTACCCGCGGGGGGTACTGCGCCCAATTCACTAATAAATTCATTATTAATAATTAATGTGTCAAATCGAAAAAAGGGCTCCGTTAAGACCTCCATATTCATATGGTCAATGCCTCTGATTGGTGCAGGCAATGAGGAGATAAGTGTTTGACAGACAGACAGACATTGTTAGAATTATAGTATGATAATGGTCAAGTTGAATGGTCAGCAATATGATTGATTGTATAACATATTAAGAAGACTCCTCTTGAGAGGGGCTTCTTGGTGCTCTTTTCCTTTTGTGTGACAGACAAAAGATAGGTGTTAATTAATGGCGTCTACAGGTCTACCGGTCGACATCAAATGTGATGTTTGATTTGGGACCATTGTTATTCACACTCGTGATGAATCATCAGTGGCGTGCACAGACATTTAGAGGGACAGGTGCTCAGGTGAACTAGGATTCTGATTCTCTGTGCACGCCACTGTGAACCATGTGCCTATTTGGCCATTATTCTGCTGCAATACATGAAAGGTGTTAGCCTTTGGCAGTGGCCTATTATGTCTGCAGTGTTTGTAACCATAGTGATCGTCTCTGACTAAAATGCCACATGCCTTATACCATTGCATTTGGTAAAGCTTGCACGCACAACAACAAGACCCAATGTCTTGAAAGTGTATAACCAAAAATAACCCAAATAAATAAATATAGAACCAGTGTTGTTTTCGTCAACTAAAACCAAGACGAAAAATGTCCGTCGACTACCTTTTTCCACTGACAAAAACAAAATTGGAACTAAATAAAAACTAAACTAAAATGTTAAGAAGGTACTAGTGGACAAGAGATCCAGTATAAGTCATTTTACGCTTGGTTGCATGCTGAAAGCTATTTTCAGTACATTTTAGTCGACTAAATCAAATGTAGATTCAGTCGAATAAAATCTTATGATATTTTAAACTAGACTTAACACTAAAACATTCCAGGTGACTAAAATGTGACTGAAACTAAATGAAAACGTTTCAAGAGACTAATGACTAAAACGAAAATAGAAATTTGCTGCCAAAAACAACACTGTATAGAACAAGCGCCTCTCTCTGCAGATCTGTTCATCGATTTATACGGCATATATGTTTTGAGTTGAGGTCGATGATGGCTTCCTACAGTATAATATACATTGTCAAATCCTGAGTGTTCGTTTAACCATGAGCGCGTGCAAATGGAACCAAACGGACCCATAACTCAACACAAAAAAAAGGCTACGCTGTGATCAAGCCTTATTAAACTGTAAATCGATGAAGAGACCTGAACTCTAGTGTCAGGAGCCGGCCAATAAATTGGGCTGAGCAAGAAGAAGAAGAAGGAGGGGGCACTGGATGAAGTCAAGCATCCCCTGCAGTGTCTAACACATCAAAGGAAGCCAGGCACACACACACACACACACACACACACACTCCGTAATCTCTTATAAAACTGCCAGCTTGTTAGCTTTAGAATTGATTTTAAGATTTCTATTGAGCGTCCTCAAAGGGCTGAGTGGCTCTAGGCCCCCTAGCAACATTCTCAGATCTTTTGAACCCAATGAGCCCACAGAGGGAACCATAGCTGTCATTTTCCAAAGTGTAGACTACAAAACAATATGTGACTTTGCCATGAGGCTCCGTCCACTTGGCTTTTAAACACTCACGCACGCACGCACGCACGCACGCACGCACGCACAATATACCCGTAACTTCCACTTCAAGTTGATGTTTGGCATAGTTCGATAGCCGTCAATCATTCGCCATGCATTCTAATGTTGGTAACACTTGAAGTATTTCACGAATGGCATATTCTTCTTAAGTAATGTCATTGCTATCATACTAGCAGCAGCATGTAGTAATAGTAGGCTAGCCTACTAGCAGTTCAAGCAGGTCGTCATAGCAACCAGTGGTAGAAAGTAATTAATTACTTTTACTTAAGTACTGTACTTAAGCACAATTTTGAGGTATTTGTACTTTACTTGAGTATTTGCAATTTCCAATACTTTTACTTCTACTCCACTACATCTCGGAGCCAAATTTTTTACTTTTACTCCACTACAATCATTTGAAAACTTTAGTTACTATAGTTACTTTGGCGATTTTAATTTTGATTAGAAAACATACATTAACCACTTCAACCCTACACATTTCGGCCATTTGAAAATAGCCGTTGCGACGCATTGTGAGCTTGTAGATCGGCTCTTTTCAATAGATTTTCTACACATTTTGTGAAACTTGTGAAATATGAATACTTTTACTACTTTTGATGCCGATACTTTTGTATTCTTACTCAAGTACATTTTCAATTCCGTACTTTTACTTGTAAAGTAAGTAAAGTTTAGTAGTTCTAAATTGCAGTATTGGTACTTTTACTTAAGTAAAACAATTGAGTACTTTTTTCCACCACTGATACAGTATATATATATATATATATACTGTATATGCAACATACAGTATCGGAGCTCAGAGACCTCTCACACCTCATGATAGAAACTTGAGATGCTCGTCACATCAGCCGTGCAACCCTTGCCGGGCCTGCGACAGATGAATTGGTAGAGGCGCTGTCTGGGAATCAGAGGGCTCCCCAGTTCACCCCTGAGGCTGTCTGGGAATCAGAGGGGTCCCCAGTTCACCCCCGAGGCTGTCTGGGAATCAGAGGGGTCCCCAGTTCACCCCCGAGGCTGTCTGGGAATCAGAGGGGTCCCCAGTTCACCCCCGAGGCTGTCTGGGAATCAGAGGGGTCCCCAGTTCACCCCCGAGGCTGTCTGGGAATCAGAGGGCTCCCCAGTTCACCCCCGAGGCGTGCCCAATCTGTGTGTCACAATGTCCCCCGAGCAAGACGCTTAAATAACCCGTAACTGCTCCCTCCCTGCGTGCTGTTATTGCTATTAACAGCACACACACTGCTCCTAGTAGTTAGAATGGAACTAGAACTATATATACATGCAGACAATAATGTGCAAAATTATACCCCTAAGGAGTTGAGGACACAATTGTTATTATTATCAGCGTTGCAGAACACATGGAACATTCACCCACTATGTTGTCTCCCAGGGCAGAATGTCCATTCCGCTGTCCATGAAAAGAGAAAACTAATTGCGACGGAAAGGATGAAGGGAAAATAGAAGGACGATGAGGTGAGCAAACAGAAGGGGGTGGGCTGTGCTTAATATATAGCCTAGTAGTAGTCCATTATACAATAAAGCTCACACATGACGCATTGCGACGCATTGCCAGCTTGAGGATATCTGCCATGATGCAACACTATCGGTTAATTGACATAGTATAAATCAGGTTATACATTACATGATGTGGGTGGATCCGGGGACGCAATTACAGTGATTAAGCACTTGCTTAATCACTGACGGACAGGAGAATTAATGATATTAAACCAGTGTTTAAGCAGGCCGGATGACCGTATGCATGCTCTTTAATTGGCGTTGGGGGGCCTCCGGGAGTAATTATAAGGCGAGGAGGTTACACACACACAAAGCATTTATAAGCACGTCGTCTCTCACTCGCGGGAGCAGCTCAGCGCGTATACTTGCGGTCCTGCACTATTTGCCACCGAGCACCTCCGTGGAGGCATGGGTCGGGGTTAAGCACCTCGCTCAGGGGATCCATGCCATAATGATTGAAATGGAAAACAGACAAGACTTCCAACGGAGGATTATTTGACTTTCACACAAGGCCTCGCCGGCCCCGGGCCACCTTCTCTAAACTTTCCCCCCAGTTACTTTCCGACCTCACTCCCATTCCGACACAACCTCCAGGTTCACTAATAATGCAGATCTGAGCCTCTGTCCATCCCATCCGCCTGCCGTGTCTGAGCCTCTGTCCATCCCATCCGCCTGCCGTGTCTGAGCCTCTGTCCATCCCATCCGCCTGCCGTGTCTGAGCCTCTGTCCATCCCATCCGCCTGCCGTGTCTGAGCCTCTGTCCATCCCATCCGCCTAATAATGCAGATCTGAGCCTCTGTCCATCCCATCCGCCTGCCGTGTCTGAGCCTCTGTCCATCCCATCCGCCTGCCGTGTCTGAGCCTCTGTCCATCCCATCCGCCTGCCGTGTCTGAGCCTCTGTCCATCCCATCCGCCTGCCGTGTCTGAGCCTCTGTCCATCCCATCCGCCTGCCGTGTCTGAGCCTCTGTCCATCCCATCCGCCTGCCGTGTCTGAGCCTCTGTCCATCCCATCCGCCTGCCGTGTCTGAGCCTCTGTCCATCCCATCCGCCTGCCGTGTCTGAGCCTCTGTCCATCCCATCCGCCTGCCGTGTCTGAGCCTCTGTCCATCCCATCCGTCTGCCGTGTCTGAGCCTCTGTCCATCCCATCCGCCTGCCGTGTCTGAGCCTCTGTCCATCCCATCCGTCTGCCGTGTCTGAGCCTCTGTCCATCCCATCCGTCTGCCGTGTCTGAGCCTCTGTCCATCCCATCCGTCTGCCGTGTCTGAGCCTCTGTCCATCCCATCCGCCTGCCGTGTCTGAGCCTCTGTCCATCCCATCCGTCTGCCGTGTCTGAGCCTCTGTCCATCCCATCCGCCTGCCGTGTCTGAGCCTCTGTCCATCCCATCCGTCTGCCGTGTCTGAGCCTCTGTCCATCCCATCCGCCTGCCGTGTCTGAGCCTCTGTCCATCCCATCCGCCTGCCGTGTCTGAGCCTCTGTCCATCCCATCCGTCTGCCGTGTCTGAGCCTCTGTCCATCCCATCCGTCTGCCGTGTCTGAGCCTCTGTCCATCCCATCCGCCTGCCGTGTCTGAGCCTCTGTCCACCCCATCCGCCTGCCGTGTCTGAGCCTCTGTCCATCCCATCCGCCTGCCGTGAGACACCAAGGGCTCCAATTTCGTCGCCACCTTTTCCCGCAACGCGGCCCGCAATTCAGCCGCTGCCCGAAAATTACGAATAGGAGCTTTCTCTGTCCCTTAATGGTATTTTCGTCCAGCGTCACCCGCCACCAGTATTTATTTGCGCCTAGAGGTGTGGTCATGGGCGTGCTGGCACGCTTTCCCCTAAATTGCTATTTTGGTCACACACATTTGGGAATTTTAAAAGCACCCGTAAACCGTATGCCAAATTCGTTTGGTAAAGAGCGGTACAATGGAGATGTCCAGGCACAGAGTCAGGCTGCATTATCTCTCCTTATTCTCCTATATGCATCTCTTTGTAATTGTCCTATAATCAGCAGAAGTGGCCCAGGCCGTGGCGTAACGGTCTGGGCACCGGACTGGTAATCCAGTCGCAGTGTGCCGCGGGTTCGACTCCCGAACCCGACACGGCCTTTACTGCATGTCATCCCCCATCTCTCTCCCGTTTCCTGTCAGCCTACTGTCTGTCCCTTCAAAAATCAATAAAAGGCGTAAGCCGCAAAAAAATATCTTAAAAAAAAAAAAAAAATCAGCAGAAGTGAGGGCCTAGCACTTCCTTGTGTCCATTGTGTATAATTGTATAGTCAAAGAAGTTATTAGTGCCAGGCATTGTGCGGCGTGCGCGATTCCATTTGCTCGTTCAGTTCATCACCAGCGCAGCAAATGGGGTTTAATTCGATGGACCGAACTTTCCTTTTCGCTTGATACCGCTCCGTAGAGACGGCCTACACGCACGATCTATATACCAAATGAAAGCCCTCATTTCGTAGTTTACATAGAACTTTGAAACGTAGACACTTTTTAAATGAGTGAGATTTGAGCGAGTTGTAACGAGTGTTCTTGGCTCTGTGCAGTGGGGAGGGGAAAAAATAACGGCACGAGGGGGGGAAGGGGGGGGGGGGTGCAGTACAAGTGAGACTTCAAGGCAGCAACGCAACACTCTTCCATGGGCTATAGACCGTAAGGCTATGAAGCAATATAGCACTGGACATAACGGGCAACGGATAAGGGATCTCTTAAAGGCAATGGCATATGTGGCACAGTGATGCATAATATAACGGGTAACGGAAGTGTTTTAGGGATTTAGACAGGTAACCAAAATACCAACTTTAGTGGGGGGAACACCCCTTCCCCACTGCTAAATCCCAAAACAGTGTATTTAGAAAAATGGAGCCCTAAATCAGCTATAGCAATTGCATCCGCTTTCACCTGGCCGGCTATATGTTACATGTAATGTGTGCCGAGGCCCGGCACCACGAACACTCAGAGGAGGGAGTGTGTGTGTGTTTGGGGGGGGGGAGGGGGAGGGGGATATCCTCCGCTATTTAAATAGACAGAAAGCCGTCCTCAAAGGACAGAGTCTGCTATTGTGTCGTGCCATTGTGCCATGTCTCGTGGATTATATATATGCACGCCTTTTAATTCCAGACCATGAACATCTTTCCCGGGAAAACACAAAAAGAAAAGAAAAAGGGGTGGTGGGGGGAATAAAGGTACAGTAGTGCCAGCCAGAAACTCGCCACAGAATGATTTTGAATGATTTTTTTGCCCGTAAGGAAAGCAATTATGCGAGTCTGATGTACCTCTGTGACTAATTTCCCAACCCCGAACAGACATTGGAACTTGGAAGGGCCCTGAGGGTGGAATCCACGCAGCCACTCTGCTCTGCAATGGGCGGTGTGGTGGAGTGGTAGGGGGGGGGGGTCATCAGGGGATGTGATGTGGTGGAGGACGGGGGGGAAGGGGGTGGAAGGGTGCCGGGGACATATTGAGCATTAATATTTTACATGCTAAAGGCCTCCATTTGTCTTTCTCTCACCCCATTTTACTCCCAATCTAATAATCTTCGCCAAAATATGTGAGAGAGACAAAGTGGTTGCGAGGGAGAAAAATACATGCACGCACACACGCACGCACGCACGCAGAACAGGAAAGACAAAGCCAGCCGCATGGCAAGAATTTCTATGGCAGGTAAGACACTGGCGTTCCCTCAAAATGACGTTTGGCTTCATGTGCACCCTACACCCCTCGCAGCTCTCTCTCTCTCTCTTCTCCGCAGGAGCCAAATCCATTCCTCAGCACATTTGCAGATATCCTGCATACTGAGGAAGGCAGGGAGGGAGGCAGCCAATGGCTTGTGCTGTAGAATTAATGCAGTGTCCTACACTATGTGTCACAAATGGGGAGTTCAATGTATAGCTCAACCACTTCAACTATTATAATTCTGGGCATGTCATCATCTTTTGGCCAACATTTGTCAAAACATTGTAGATCAGCTAGATCTAGAGATTTGGCGTAGAAATCGGGTTACTCCTCGATTATTGATTGAAGCACAAGGGTTTCAGTGGTAACCGTGATCTCAGCTGTGAACAAAAGGTGCCAGAGAGAGAGGTATGCATGCTGTAGGTCAGGGGAACTCAACGTTTTTGGCTGGGGACCCCGGCCAGAAATGCTTTGGCCATGTCTTGCGACCCCGCATCTCCCCCCTCCCCACCACCAATACAAACTGACTGCAGAAAACAACCTAATAGAGAAAATGATTTCCTAAATGAATACTGAAACCAGCCGACTGAGTAGTAGTGAAATTTTTTCAGACTTCGTAGTGTTAAGGAAAGTCTGTGCATGCACTACAGTATGTGTACTACGTAAGAAATCTTCATTTCCATCTTCCAGCCATTCTTTTTTTTTTTATATAATTTGGGTTCCCCCAAAATAATGTGGTGACCCCCCCCCCCCCCCATAAAGATCCATGGCTTTGGAATGGCTCACTTTGAAGGATCTACAAGCTCACAACTGCTGTTTTCACTAGCATTGAGGAGACCTTCACCCATTTAGACCTGATTCTACAAATGTCTTCTAAATCCTGACAGTTTTCTGAAAAACCCATGTTTCTATGTTAGTCGTTCTCAAACATTTTCATGTCAAGGACCCCCAAAAATATATGTAATTGGCCGCCGACCACCCATCTGAAAATATGTTGTTCCAGGGACCCCCCAGAAGCAAATATTTTAGTTAAAACGTTCACTCTGAAAGAATATATTGAAAGATTTGCACCACATTTTCACGATTCTTCAAAAATATAGCAGACCTACAAGCTCGTAGCGCGGCACGATCTGCTTTGAATAGCTAAAGTATGACATAATGCTTAAAACACCAAAAGAGGTTCCAGCCCCCCAAAATGGGTTAAATTTCTCTTTTGGGTCTCGAGCTAAAACACTTGGGATGGGAACCCGTGTAGTAGCAGTGAGCACATGTGGTGTTTCTGCTCTCACCCAGAGGATTGTTTTCTCTTTTGGATGGGAGAAAATGTACATTTTCTTCTCCTTTGATCTTTGAGGCAAGGAATGCCTCAGCAGCAACCAACGGAGAGGCATGCCTTTATGCCACAATATAGGCCTTGCATGGTTCAGTCCTGTGTCGGAGAGCGGGAAAACGGTACACCACACACGCGTGCAATTTTTCAGACACTGTGAGATCTGCACCACCGTCCGCGCAAACGGCGCAAACTGTATTTTTATCACCGTTCACTGGGAGAAAAGGAGGAGTTTGGGGGTGCTTGTCATTATAGGAGATAAAAAAAGGTCTAGGCATTTCTAAAATAACCGATCTACAAGCTCACAATGTAAAGTGTGGTAGAGTAGAGAGAAATAAACTGTTTTCATTAGGCCTGTATCAGAACATATTTGACTTATACTATCATAGTTTTGGTTGATTGCAGTTGAAGTGAAACCAAGTGCAATGTCGTAGTACGAAGACTGCATGTGTTCAAAACTCTTGAAACCAAAAACAAAGAAGTGACTTCAAAGCATGGTTCAATTGACATCCTTGAATTTCTTAGAAAACAAAAACATGTCAAGCCAGCGTTCCACCAAAACCAGCATGAGTGTTACATTACGTTGTCTGTACATAATGGCATGGTTGGACAGGACACACACACACACAAGTACTCATTAAGAGATATAATTTATTTTAGAAATGTTCAGAGTTGAACTTTTCATGGCTTCCTATCTCTCTTGGGGATTTTAATCAGAGCACTTGACAGTTTCAGGACAACCGTGCAGCCACGCTCATTGGCTTTGTTTGAGTGCCTATCAACACATTTTACAATTTGGACACTTCAAACTGAAATTGCGTAATGGCTTCAGAGCTGTTCTTTTCTAGTTCTAGAAAATTATTCAATGGTTTTGTGGCAGCACAGTAGGAATACAAGTTCCACATGAAGGTAAATCAAGCGTATGAGAAACACAAGGTTACTGTGGCCGTGTGGGATGTGTTGTGAACCTGTTTGTGAGTCTGACAATATGTCGCCATTATCGTGATCTGGAATTCTTGGCAGTCGTGCATGGAAATGTCATGTCAACTCAACTCTGACTTGACTGGTTGAATTGTGAATAAATGCTCATAGCAACGCAGTCTGAATGGTCACTTCAAACCAATACATGGTGGAATCGTTGTGCTTGACTCAAAAGTGATGACTGACATCTGGGAGTCTTGTGATTTACAACTAAATGTAAGGGATGATATTTCGGTTGATTGCAGTTGAGTACTGTCATTACAAACCCAGTACTAAATACTCCTGAAACCAAAAACCAGCAGGAATAAGAACAAAGCCCTGTCTGTCTTCGAAGCAGACGTGGCTTTCCTCAGAAACATGTCAGACAGCCAATTCCAATGAAGTGTTGCTATTTAAAGTCACCTTTGAGTTCCTTACTGTGTTTCGATAATGTCGAGCATTAAACGACAGCTAAACTGCTGTTTTAACCCATTCTGGGCGGGAACCCCTTTTGGTGTTTTAAGCATTATGTTATGCTTTAGCTGTTGAGAAATAGCAGATCTACAAGCTCATAGAGTGCCACGCTATAAACTTGTAGGTCTGCTATTTTTTTTTTTATCGTGAAAATGTGGTGCAAATCTTTGAATATTCTTTCTTTCAGTAACTCAAATCTTTGCTTCTGGGGGGGTCCCTGGAACATCGTATTTTCAGATGGGGTCGGCGGCCAATTACATATATTTTTGGGGGTGCCAGAACCGTGCCAGTCTGCAAACTTTTTATGAACCATCAGCCGGTCCATGGTAATTACCATTTACAATGTAGGCCTTTAGCAAACGCTCTCAATACAGAGCGATTTACAGTAAGCAAGAACAACATAGTACAGTAAACCAAATACATACTGTACAAAATAGTCATCAAGCATCATAAGTAGGCCTACGCTATAAGAACCTAACATCCGTCTAACAGTACAATATCTATCTACAATATCCATCTCCCTTCCATAGTTTTGGAGCCAGAAGGGAGAATAATACGTCTGGGACGTGTGGCGAGCATTGTCCCGGCTTTGTTAGTGAATGTTCTGCCAGCTTCCCTGTGTTGGCTGATCTGAGCGTGCGGGGAGGTTTGTAAGGGTTCGATCTCAGACTTTGAAGATATGGGGGTGCCATATACCATTGGATGCTTTGACGGCCAGCACCAGAGTTTTGTACTCTGTGCGGGCAGCAACTGGGAGCCAATAATGGCGGTTGGGAACCCCTGCTCTTAGAGTCTAGACCCCATTCCCTCCCCATCCTTCAGACCACTTCCATTTATCACCATCATCAACCACCTCCACACCATAACCTCAGGCTGCAATATGTCTTCCTCCAGCCCTTCATCCCCTCAGAGTTGCTCTGAATTACAAGGAACTAAAAGACTGCTATCGCTCTTTTCTCCCTTCTTTCCAAAGCTCTTGAGACAGTCGTTCTCTCACAGGATAACCTTTCGGATCCCAAACAGTGACGTTCTACTGAAACAGCACTTTTACTCAAACTTTACTGGAGTATTTCCAAATTTCTGTATTTTTGTTGTATATATCCTCTCTTCATAATGTAAATAATATCCCAAGCGGCACACTTTACTACTTATTTCGATGGAAATAAGCGAATTAGCACAACACCCCATAGCCCCATTCAATTCAACGCAATTCATTGAGGGCTTATGGTAGGGGAAATAGCCAATAAGGAGTTTTTAAACAAAAAAACACCTGGACCTCTTTGGTGGGGACGTAACTACAAAGAAAGGTAAAAAAGCCTTCTAGCATGGAATTCTCCTTTAGCTATTTTCTTGGCACTCGATTCTCTCGACCATTTACCCTGTCGTTTGGTAGGGTTCGTGCCATTTACTCTGGATACTGGATACTTTGTGGGTCGCTGTGTGGAAAGCTGCCTAAATAGTAAATTGTAATTGTTTTTCAGCCACCAACCCGAGGACTTTGTGCTGTGTGTAATGTACTGAGGAAAAGAAAGTGAGAGAAGCTGTGAGAATCAATGTGAGGTTGCCTCGTGTGTGTGTGTGTGTGTGTGTGTGTGTGTGTGTGTGTGTGTGTGTGCGCTGCAGAGTGGGAGCTAAGGAGAGTGTCTGGCCTTGGACAGGCAGTATCTGCCCACTGTACAATTGCGTGAGTATATATATTTAATATATATAATATAATACATATAATATATGTGCAAGAGCATATTGTGTCCATCAGGCAGAAACCTCATATCTCTGTAACTTTTTTTTTTAAACGTTTTCTTTTTAACGTAAATTAGCGGCCTGCTTCGTCATACCTCAGCATCAAAAGTATACAGATCCACAAGCTTGAAGCACGACACGAAGCGGCACGTTTTGAGCGAGCAGATCTGGTTTCTACCCGATATCCTCGCTATAGTGCCAAAGGCGTATGTCCAAATAATAGCGGATCTACAAGCGCACAACGCGTCTCCTCAGGAGTCGTTGTGCGCTTGTCGATCGATCGGCTACTGTACTGTAGTATGACAAAGTAGGACATTCATTTACGAAAAAAACAAATGAGGCCAGACAGTGACTGTGTGTATTTATGTGGTGTGTCTGCTCTGTACCATATATATTATATAGTATACCATAACCATACTGTATTTGTACTGCAATCTTTTGTGAGAACCGAATGTCCTCACACTTCTAGAAAGATGAGGAGCAGCATTACGGAGAGTGGAAAGACATTTGGTCCTCACTTTTCTAAAGGCTTTGAACTTTTGTGGGTTTGAACTAAGTGTTTGTTTTGGAATTAAGAGTTAGGTTAGGAATAATAGGAATAATAGGAATGTGTGTGTGGTGTTGCTTACATTTAGGGTTAGAAGTTAATAGGGAATGAGTGTTGCGTGCGTGTTTCTCCATTGGGGCCTCCACTACTCTTCTAATGTGTCTCAACAGTCCCAAGGCCATGAGCAAAGCCCTATAGCCATGAGCACCATAGCCTGAGGACATCCCTACAGGTTAGTCTCTGAAGGCACACGGACAGCTAGATGCTGCAATACATGTGTAAGTTCAGGTCAGTTTACCATTAACCCAATACCGTAAGACCGGAGGTTTCTGAAAAACCTATGTTGCTATACAGTGTAAGTGGTTCTCAACCTTTTTTCATTTCAAGGACCCCCAAAATTATATGTATTTGGCCGTGCTATGAGCTTTTTTTGTTGAATAGCAAAAGTATAAAATGGTGGAAAACGACACAGATGTTTTCCTTAGCTTTAAAATGGGTCTTGGGTTAAAAGGTAATGCACTTTTTCTATTTCCAACCAATACAGGTAACCTCAAATCAGGTTACAGTATCACCGGGCAGTCAGCTTAGTGGCTATATCTGTAGTGTAGAATGAGAAGAAACCACTGCTAATTCTGAACCTTGTAACCAGCCCAGGGGTTCTACAAGGACAATATGTCACATTGCAATGCATTATGGGTATCTGCCATTTTACTGAATGTTCACTAAGAGGGGCGCCCGGCGGTAACGTTTGATTAAAGTGCTCTAAACGTATATGATTAAAGTGCTCTAAACGTATATGACGTAGTTCCGAATGCCCCTCAAAAAGGTGACAAAAAGGTTTTTTTTTTCAAACGAGGTTGTCTAAGGCTATAGGCCTAATAATTCTGTTCTACAGTGGTGGTGATGATGATGATGATGATGATGATGATGATGATGATGATGATGATGATGATGATGACGATGATGATGTGTTTTGAGCCATTGGCCACAATAATTGAACCGCCGATCGCTCAGGGAAGACGATCAATGGCTGTCTATTAGCAGCACGAGAGACAGAGAGACAGAGAGAGAGAGAGAGAGAGAGAGAGTGAAGAGAGAAGAGAGAAGAGAGAGAGGAGAGAGAGAGTGAAGAGAAGAGAGAGAGAGGGGGGGAGGGGCACAAGAGAGGAGAGCAAAGAAGATGGGAAAGGAGAGAGCAAACAAGAGACCCATAGCTAGAACTGAGTGGGAGAGAGAGATAGATAGAGAGAGGGGGAGAGAGAGAGAGATAGAGAGAGAAAGAGAGAGAGATAGAGATGGGAGAGAGGGAGAGAGAGAGAGATGCGAGAGAACTAATGTGGCATAAAAAGCCAATTTTCTGAGACCTCTCAGAGTCCCTCCTGGGTGCAGACAATTACGTTGCGGACAGAGACGCCGGTTATGATTAAACAAGTGGACATTCTTGACAGCAGAGATAAACCTTTACAGAGAGTGGACGGGTCAGTCTGACGAGAGCTCCGTTTGTCTCGGCCTCAGTCTGAGAACTCATTTCCACACACTGTTGGTTGGTGCCTCCAGCAAGGACCGGGAGGATGGACACGGACGGGCGCACACACACCCCCCCCCCCCCCGCCGTGGAGCCATTGGCATGAAACACAAGGTCAAGTATACACATATACATGCACACACACACTCACAAATTGCATGTATTCATCCAGGCGCGCGCACACACACACACACACACACACACACACACACACACACACACACAGTCACACACACACACAAACAAAAAATTGGGGTGGGATTTTGAAATATTCTGAGTTGAACTCATAGTGACTCCCCATCTCTCTTGAGGTTTTAACCCATTCTGACCTGAGATCAGATTCTAAAAATGTCAGTCGCTCTTCGATTTTTCAAAAATAGCAGACCTACAAGCTCGTATCGCGCCACTCGGTGGCGCGATATGAGCTTGTAGATCTGCTATTTTTAAATAGCTAAAGCATAACATGATGCTGACACCAAAATGGGTGCCCGGTCAGAATGGGTTAATCAGAGCACTTGACAGTTTCATGACAACTGCGCTCATTGGGTTTGTTTGAGTGCCTATATAACACATTTTACTACATGTTGGACCCTTCAAACTGAAATGGCGAAACGGCTTCGGTGCTATAGCTGCGCTTTTCTATAGTCATCATGAAATAATTCAATAGGCTGTCCACAGCATACACAGTGTTTACAAGATGGTTCACATTACTCTACACGAGCTTTTGAGAAAGACAATGATACGGTGACTGTGTGGGGCGTGTTGTGAACATTATTGTCGATTCTGACAATAACATGTTGCCATTATTGTGAGTTTGAGTTCCTGTCAGTCATGGATATGGCAGAAACTAGGTTGAATGTGAATGAATGCTCATGCCAATGTGGTCTGTGTGTACATACATATGATATTGTCTCTGTCGGGTGGAAACTTCATATGTCCAAAACTGCCGCCGACCCCCATCTGAAAATATGTTGAGAAACAAAGATTTGAGTTAAGCTGTAATAATAATATATTAAAAGATTTGAGGCACATTTTCAAGATTTTTCAAAAATAGCAGACCTACAAGTTCATAGCGCGGCACTCGGTTCCGCGCTATGAGCTTGTAGATCTGCTATTTTTCAATAGTTAAAGTATAACACAGTGCTTTAAAACACCAAAAGGGGTTCCCACCCAAAATGGGTTAAATGATTACGGGCAAAAGCAAAGATTTTGACACAAAATACAGATTATCTGCTTCCATAGCAATGTGAACAGAGCAAAGGTGTTGCGTCCCATTCCCATAACCTTTGCGAGGTGAAAAATCACAACCAAAAAATGCAATCTTCGTAATCTTTAAAGGACCACTTCACCACTTTTCAACCTATCTTCATATAATAGGTCCTAACTAATAATCATGAAAGAAATGGCGCAATTTTTTTCAACTCTGTCTGTGTCTCATAGGAGGGCTGTGGGCAGTTCAGAAACCATCTTCCAGTGACATCATCGATGGGGAATACAAGCTAATAGAAACTGCAGGCTTTCTAGTCCTGAAAAGTTGCAATGTGAAAATGGAAGCCATCATTCTCACGATAATGAAAATCTAAACATTTTTGTAAAATAATTGTTTAAAAAATAATCTGCCTAATGATGATGTCACTGGAAGACGGTTTCTAAACTGCCCACATCCCTCCTATGAGACACAGATGAGTAGAAATAATCGTGCCATTTTATCATGATTATTAAGGTTCAAGGTTCAAGGTTCAAGGTTCTTTATTATTTGTCTCCCGAGGAAGAAATTTGTCTTAGACAAAGGGCCCGCAAGCGTAGCCCTTATGTCCAAAAGATACCTAGCTGCAGGGGAGGGGGGGGGGGGGGGGGGGGGGGGGGGGTAGAAGGCGGTTGTGTGTAAGACATGTGTGTCCATGAGAACAGTTCGGTGGAAAGTTCATTTCCCATGTGTTTGTGTAAGTGTGTTCCTGGCATATCTCCCCAAGGTCATGTCACGTTGCCTCATTGTCCTGCGTTATCATGGCGAGTTCAGTGGAGACGAACGCGGCCAAAACGAAGACACAACAGGTGTCAGGGAGGGTGGGGGTTGAGGTGGGGGGGGCAGAGGATCTTTTCCTGCGCTGTCTCTTCTTGTGGAGATTGTCAATTGGGGGGGAATCCAGATTCATGTTTAGAGCGAGGGATAGCAATATGGCTATTTCTCCTCTATGTCCGTTATGGCTCTCTGTCCGTCATGGCTCTCAGGGCGCTGACCTGTTCCAAGATCGTGTCCATCTTCTGATGCATCTACAGGGCGCTGGCCTGTTCCAAGATCGTGTCCATCTTCTGATGCATCTCCCCAAGTGCCCTGCTCAGCTCGGCCATGGCAGGCAGCATAGGGGCTCCGTTCAGCGTTGCCATTTTTCCAATTCTTCGGTACACAAGACCAATGCACAGCCCAATCAGCAGAAATCCTGTAACCATAATTCAAATAGATACGCCTCTTCTACGCCGATAGTCGGGGGAAGATCCATCAGGGTATTGAGCGGGCTCTCCAGAACCCAATTTACATGAAAAAAATGTTGTCCATCACGTACAGAGACCAGCACACTAATTCCATGATTAGTTCCATGTTTTGATAGTTTCAGGGGTTTCGAAGAGACAGTGTAGAAGAGACGCTCTGAGCAGGGAGTACAGACAGGGAGGGAGAGAGAAAAAATGCGACCGCCCTCTTCAAGAGGCAAGCAAAGACCTATTGGACCTAGTGGACCTATTATATGAAGATAGGTTGAAAAGGGATGAAGTGGTCCTTTAAAACACTGACGCTCTTTAAAAAGATCTTTTTTTTTATCAGAGTGAGTGACTTAAACGATGTGCAGTCCTTTAAAACATTTAGACCTGACATCGAAATTTAAAAAAAAATCTTTTTTAAATGTTTTTTTCCCCTGAAAAACCTCATGTTTCTTTATCAGTGGTTCTCATGTCAAGGAGACCCCAAAAAGGATATACTGTATGTAATATGCCTCCACGCCCCCATCTGAAAATATGTTGTTCCATGGATGGATCCTCCCCCCTCCAGAAGCAAAGATTTGAGTTAAAAACTGAACCTCTGAAAGAATATATATTCAAAGATTTGAGGCACATTTTCACGATTTTTCAAAAATAGCAGACCTACAAGCTATGAGCTTGCAGATCTGCTATTTTTCAATAGCTAAAGTATAACATAATGCTTAGTTAACTTAAAACACCAAAAGGGGTTCCCGTCCAGAATGGGTTAACACATTACCATAATGTGTTTCTGCAATGAATACGCTCTGAAGAGGAGCACCATTTTTCCCCACAAACGGTAGATACAACTTATCTTGCAGCAATTTATTATCTCTCCAAAGAGATGGATCCTCCTAAAGCAAATGATGTCCCTTGCTCCTATATACTGTATTCATTATGTCATTATGTGCACTTTTTATAATATTAAACATTGTGCTCACAATTCAAATAAATAACTGATGCATTTGGTGGCAAGTCATGTCTTTTTTTCACATGCAAGAGTTTTCTTGGGTGACTTTCTTTGGTTTGACGTGCAATGTTGCAGAAGAAAGCATCAATTTGGTCTGGCATTTTTGGATTAAATCCCCATCGAGCGCTCTGTGTGATTCAGATGTATTGATTTACCCCCCAAAATGAAATGCCAGCACCTATTTTCACATCTGGCCTCAAAAATTTTGTTCCTTTCTTCCCCTTAATGTAATGAGGGTTTATTTTATTATATTTAACCTTTATTTAACCAGCAAAAAACCACATCTTTCACAAGTGTGAACTGGCCAAGAGAAGAGGCAAAATAAGTGACACAGCTCTGCCAGTAACGATAAATACAAGAGAATAACAGGACAACATGAATGCAACGCTCATAAATACAGTATGGCCACTATACCGAAAAAGCTCAGAGGGAACATCTATATTCTATGATCCTGCATTTATATTCAAGGTTCCAATCATTGCATTATTTCTAGCCCGAGGCAGGTTGGTGACACTAGTTGCTATGATACATATCCTTTTTATCATCCTGATACGCAGCACGATCTCTCGCTCTCTCTCTCTATCAATCCCCAGGCCAGCTCCTTCCCCTACCTCTCTCTCCCAACACACACACAGACATCAGCTCAGTTCCTTTCCAAATGCACTCAATGCAACCCACACCCACACCCACACCCACACCCACACACACACACACACACACACACACACACACACACACACACACACACACACACACACACACACACACACACACACACACACACACACACACACACACACACACACACACACACAGAGCTTTCGGCAACGAGCTCGCTTGTAGTATAGAATCGAAAAGGGCCTATAGAAGTTAGAAGACAAAAACTAATCTCTGTTCCCCAACCAACCAACCAACCCAACCCACACACACCCCTCCCCCAATCTCAGGAGGGTTTTTTACTGCAGCGTCACTGAACCGCCACCCCAACCCCCCCCCCCCCCCCCCCCCCCCCCCCCAACCCCCACCCTCCCCTCTCAGATCGTTTTCTCTGCATCTCGCCCTCTTCTTTATGTTCAGAAGATGACAGGCAGCGAGATTTCACAGGGAGGCTGATGTCTCAAGTATGTATGTCTCAGTAATGATCTGAAATGAAGGGGAGGGGGAGAGAGTTCTATTTTTAAGATGTGCTCGATGATGCGTCGTAAGACAAAGAGGCCACAACTGTCATGGTTTGTTTGATGCACAATGTCATCATTATATGTTGCCTCGGGCCGTGATGAGCGAAGGCGGGGCAGCGCGTCACCAACGGCTGACCCTGGAGGAGCGTCAGTGTGTCAGCAACACGTTGCGTCTATCCAGGCTGACCCTGGAGGAGCGTCAGTGTGTCAGCAACACGTTGCATCTATCCAGTCTGACCCTGGAGGAGCGTCAGTGTGTCAGCAACACGTTGCATCTATCCAGTCTGACCCTGGAGGAGCGTCAGTGTGTCAGCAACACGTTGCATCTATCCAGTCTGACCCTGGAGGAGCGTCAGTGTGTCAGCAACACGTTGCATCTATCCAGTCTGACCCTGGAGGAGCGTCAGCGTGTCAGCAACACGTTGCATCTATCCAGGCTGACCCTGGAGGAGCGTCAGTGTGTCAGCAACACGTTGCGTCTATCCAGGCTGACCCTGGAGGAGCGTCAGCGTGTCAGCAACACGTTGCATCTATCCAGGCTGACCCTGGAGGAGCGTCAGTGTGTCAGCAACACGTTGCATCTATCCAGTCTGACCCTGGAGGAGCGTCAGTGTGTCAGCAACACGTTGCATCTATCCAGTCTGACCCTGGAGGAGCGTCAGTGTGTCAGCAACACGTTGCATCTATCCAGTCTGACCCTGGAGGAGCGTCAGTGTGTCAGCAACACGTTGCGTCTATCCAGGCTGACCCTGGAGGAGCGTCAGCGTGTCAGCAACACGTTGCATCTATCCAGGCTGACCCTGGAGGAGCGTCAGTGTGTCAGCAACACGTTGCATCTATCCAGTCTGACCCTGGAGGAGCGTCAGTGTGTCAGCAACACGTTGCATCTATCCAGTCTGACCCTGGAGGAGCGTCAGTGTGTCAGCAACACGTTGCATCTATCCAGTCTGACCCTGGAGGAGCGTCAGTGTGTCAGCAACACGTTGCATCTATCCAGTCACGCTTTCAGCCAGTGTCCTTTTCGTCGACTAAAACTAAGACGAAAATTGTTCGTCCACTATACCTTTTTTCACCGACGAAAACTAAATGGAAACTAAATTAACGTCTAAAACGAAGACTAAATATACTGACAATTTCGTCGACAAATAAAACCTGAACTAAAAGAGATCCAGTATAAGTCATTTTACACTTGGTTTGCATGGTGAAAATAGCAGATCTACAAGCTCACAACGTGTCACGCTGCGACGCGTTGTGAGCTTGTAGATCAGCTATTTTCAGCAAGTGTTGTCATTACAACGTCATGCAAGGCCTGCCAAAATACATTTTTGGTCGACTAAATCACCTGTAGATTTAGTCGACTAAAATCACATGACATTTAGTCGACTAAAACTAAACTAACACTACGACATTCCAGGTGACTAAAATGTGACTAAAACTAAATGAAGTTTAATTCCAAAGACTATGTCTAAACTAAAATAGAAATTGGCTGCCAAAAACAACATAACACTGCTTTCGGCAAAGAATACTGATTACATGGGAGTCTTTGAAAGACTCCATGTAATCCGTAAATTAAGATCATTATCTGTTGCTCCTCATCTTCTGCTAATATTATTCAACCTGTTCTGCATGTTTCTACACCATACTGTCCATGCCAGGAACAAACTTTTCAGTATTACCCGTATTGCCTCCAAGATCATCGGACTTCCTACACCCACACACGGCTACTTTCAATATCAAATGACACTGATCACCCCCTTTAACCTCATGCCATCTGGACAAAGATACAGAACCTTGCCGTTGGAAAAAGGCCAGTTTTAGTAGGAGTTTTTTTTTCCGTCAGCCGGCATTAAAAAAAACTGCCCCCGCCGATAGGATGGTTCTGTATACTGTGGGGACCTCATGTTTTTGTATTGTCTTGGTGTTATCATGTGCTCTGTGTCGTTTGTGATGTTGTGGGTGTTTGAACAGACTGTGAAGACGAATATCCTTCGGGACAATAAAGATGATTATTATTATCAACACGTGGCCCACTGAATTACACACGATTAGCCCACATCTGTACAGCTCTGTGGATACAGAGACACGTACTGTATGTTCCAGACATAATATGCATTAGCTCCCTCCGCTGTCAGGTTGGACCAAACCGAGGTTTACTGTGAGAAAGTGAGGTTTGTTTTCCATCTCAAAACATATAGTCTTATCGTGTACCAAAAAAATGGAAAAAACTCCACAGACACATTTGTCCATGTACGTACATGTAGGTGACCCCTGACCCCTGGTTGTGTGTATAGCTGCAATTTAATCATCAAACTTAAGCTTATTTGAAGAACAACCTTCACTTTGCAAGCAAACAAGATAAGTGTTATAATCATGATCGCCCATGTCTGTGTACTTGAACGTGAGACACAGTGTACTTGATATGTATTGTGTACAGCCTGATCTGTAGCATACTTTATAGTTGGGCTACGAGAGACATCTCAGACAGCAAGGTCAGCCTTGCTGCAGCTAGCGGTTATTATGTCTCATTATCTTGTTGTTACGTCATTATTTCCAGCACTATATATGTTCCCGTTTGTGTAATAAACTTTGTGAACCTTTAGTGTGATAATGTCTTGTGTCGCGTTATTGTTCTCCCGGGCCCGCCGCCGCAGTCGCCGTACCGAAGGAATACTTCAACCGGATTATCACACACCACCCAGCCGGCACACACTACCTGTCTGTCAAACCAGACGAGGGTTGGCAACAATAAGTAACATCCACATAATCGTGCAGTCAACATATACCGCGTCCTCTGTAAGTTGACATACTGTAAGTAATCTCTTGACTGCTGTCTGCGATGCTGCAAGACTTTGGTTATACTTGGCTGGCAAAACTGTACCATAGTTTTCTAATTGTTGCTTTTCTACCTGCACAAATAATGTTACACTGCACGAGATCCTTTAGTGTTACCCATTTTGGGTGGGAACCCCTTTTGGTGTTTTAAAGCATTCTGTTATAGTTTAGCTATTGAAAAATAGCAGATCTACAAGCTCGTAGTGCTGCTGTAGGCTGCCATTTTTGAAAAATCGTCAAAATGTGCCTCAAATCTTTGAATATATTCTTTCAGAGCGAACGTTTTTAAATCAAAACTTAGCTTCTGAGGGGTTCCTGGAACAACATATTTTCAGACTGGGGTCGGTGGCCAATTACATATATTTTTTGGGGTCCTTGACATGAAATAGTGAGCACCACTGATACAGAAACATAGGTATTTCAGAAAACTGTCAGAATTTAGAAGACATTTTAAAAATTCGATGTCAGGCCTAAATTGGTTAAGACCTTCATGACCACCTTCTTACTTTTGCTCTACTATACTTTCCAAAGTTAACATCAAGTTTTCACCCAAACACCTGGGTTTGAAGCAAGACTCCCAAACACCTGGGTTTGCAGCAAGACTCAGGCCCTGAGGTGATAATAACACCTGGGTTTGCAGCAAAGACTCAGGTCCTGAGGTGATAATAACACCTGGGTTTGCAGCAAAGACTCAGGCCCTGAGGTGATAATAACACCTGGGTTTGCAGCAAAGACTCAGGCCCTGAGGTGATAATAACTCAAAAAGGCAATTAGCGGCGAGGCCACGAAAAGTGCCTCAAAAGTAATTAGTAAAGTTTTAGCAATCTATCTTCAAACACACATGCAACCAGTGAATTAAAATAGGAATAGTATGTGCTCTTCTCCTGGTTTCAGTTTAAAAAAAAAGAACAAACAGTTGTTGTCACTCGCTCATCCCCTGGTTAACGTTAGTAATTTCTCTATGGAGAATAACATGGGCTCATCTTAAAATCGTTTCATATAAGCATTGTGGTTCAAAAATAAACAAGCTGTCTCTGCGTTATTGTCAGGGAGGTGTCTCTGTATCGTTTGCGACCATCAGTCACTCATATATGATACAGTCTGTTTCTATAGCGAAAATATAACTAATTCAGTAGCAGTAACAATGGCGATATCTCTCAGTAAGTTGATTCTTCCTATCCATATGAGTGAAGCGGCCTGGATGACATTATTTTTCAAACAGTTCTTATATGAGGCGATCCAAAATCCCCCTATGGGGATTACAATGCAAATAAAAAATACATGAACCCGTGGATTTTTCGCCCTCTACCGATATTGACGTCAGACTTCGTCAATTGGAACCTGCCTCGTCTCCTCTCGTATGGCTGTCCACAGGTGCGCTGTGAATACCCCGCGTTAACCTCTACCGGCTACTCATAAAGCCCGTCATCAACACATAAGACGCCTTCTGAGAGCCTCTGTCTGTGTCGTCACCCCCCCCCCCCCCCCCCCCCAAAAAAATCGCAGACCTACAAGTTCATAGCGCGGCACTCGGTGCTGCGCTATGAGCTTGTAGATCTGCTATTTTTCAACAGCTAAAGCATAACATGATGCTTAAAACAACTCGTCTTTGTTTCCTTGTCCCCGTCTCAATTGTGCTTCTATACGTTTCAGGCCATGCACACACTCAGACATGCACATAATCCACAGCTCACTATAGAGTTTGTTCTCAAATAAAAACGCTCAAGCGACTTTTTAAAGCTCGCTATATATATAGGCAATATTCCTGGCCGATTAGTGGGTGAAGGCCACTCCCCCAGTGACCGGGGTATAACTACATCTATGCAACTTATTGCGGTTATCTGTCTGTTGCTAGAGATACATACACGTGTTGATTTCGTCGACTAAAACTAAGACGAAAAATGTTCGTCGACTACCTTTTTTCACTGACGAAAACTAAATGGAAACTAAATGAAAACTAAGCTATGATGACAACAAATAAAAACTAGACTAAAATGTTAGGAGGGAACTAGTGGACAAGAGATCCAGTAAAAGTCATTTTACACTTTACACCCCGAGTCCTCACCCGTCCTTCCTCTTCCCCCGAAAAGTATAGGCCTACCTACCATGGACCTCTGGAACTGGTTTTGATTGATTGATTGATTGATTGATTGATTGAGAACACGACACACCCTGGGGCTTAATTTCCATTGCGGTCCCGTGCATTCAATTCATAGCTCCTGACTTCCAAGGTAAGGATATAGAATACTAAGAATAGCATCAGCTTCGTTTGAGCTTTTTTCGATGTCATATACAGTGTTCGTTCGGTCTACTTCTATATATATCCCGGTGGTCTTCATAACATAATAACTTAAGCAGACTTAGCAGCGGAACGGACCCCCCCCCCCTCCTCCCCCCCACAACCCCCTGAGCAATTCCAGCCCCATTTATATATAGTCCCATTGTCAGTCCTGCTGCCAACACTACCAGACAGACCGAAGAAAGGAGCGGAGCCCCAGAAGGAGAGCCATTCTCCTCCATCAACGCCTCGAGGGAACCTGGTGACCACTGGCCATTGTGTCCCTTTACAGGGAGGTCAATGAGGACCACTCCACCGGGTCAAGCACCGACAACGGCCTCAAGTTTTGTACAAGCCTCTCGTGACCTTTGACTCCCCATTAGTCTTCTGCACCTTGTGCCGTGCAGATGGGCAGGACACAGTTGCGAGTGGGAGTGTCTGTGTGTGTGTGTGTGTGTGTGTGTGGGGGGGGGGGGTAATCATTAATTGCATGTGGATTGGAACATGGGGGGGGACACACGACATCATAGCTGCAGGGCTTATTGTTTATACCAGGTCCACTCCCCACACACTGTGGCCCTGGCCCTATTGCTAAATAGTAAACGGTGCATTTATATAGCGCCTTTATCCAAGGCGCTTTACATAGATTGTGCATTACATTCAGCCATTCACACACACACACACACACACACATTCATACACCGATGGCAGCGGAAACCATGCAAGGCACCAACCAGCACATCAGGAGCAATTATAGGGGTTCAGTGTCTTGCTCAAGGACACTTCGACACTAACTCTGGGGGGAGCCCACAGGGTTCGAGCTGGCAACCTTGCGGTTACCATCCAGCCACTCTACCCCTGATCCACCGCCGCCCCCAGTGCTGTTCCCTCACGTCTGCCTATAGGTGCATACAGTTCATAGAGGAAAAGGTCTGTCTCGCTCATATCAAAACATTTTCGTTTCATTTCATCTGAATTACCGGTATGTCTTTTCATAACATCACGTCAGGAAGAGGGAGAAAACAAAACAAGATGTTTGCCTATAATGCCATGCCAGGGTTATAATGTGGTAAAAAGAAAAACATTTGACCAATCCTGACCTCTAATTCAATTTGCTATCCTTGTGATGGGATAAAGTAGACCTTTTAAGCAGTTACCATTACTTATAAGAGTGTGCACCCTGGCTGTGCCTAAGCAAGGTCACAGAGAGAGAAAGGTTTTCTATATAGTGTCTGAAAAAGTAGAGACACGTCAGAGCTCTCCAGGACAGACGACCCCTTTGGCCTGCGCTTCAAGGGGCGCCCCGACCAACGGACTGATATGATCGAATCTAATTCGCGATGTAACAGGTCATATTTGCTACAATGACCTTGAGACCAATCCAAACGATTCACAGCAGACATCGTTATATATACAAAATGGTAAATAGGCCACCTGTTGTAATTGTGAGAAATGTTCAGGCTTTGAAGATGCAAAGTACATGCAGGCCACTTAACATCGTCGAGAGTCTAGACATCAGTCAGCATGAACTATAGGCAAGGGAAACGCATCTCCATACATACGGCACCTTTGTGAGACTTCTTCGGTCTCTCATTTTCATAGCGCTCTTTGAAGCATCTGGCCTTGTTTACAGCAACAAAGGAATGGCAGATATTAGAGGAACTCTCCCGCCGCCCCCTTCAAGGGTTGGAATATAACTTGCCGACACTGCCAGCCCCGCAATCACCATGGCATGAACAGAGCATACCACGAGACACAGCGTGCAATTCACCACTCTGACTCAAAGTCATATGAAAAATATAATAGCAACAACATGATGCAATGAAAAATGGAGATGATGATGGAACCAAACTAGGGCTGTGATTATAAATGATTTTCTTAGTGATTTTTTTACTTTATTGCTTTTCCAATGAATCAAATAATCTAGAAGCACATCTTATCTTGTATATGTCACAGTATAATTGGCTTAAAAGGAGGACTGCATGGCGTCTGGCATTTTTGTAAAAGTAAAAACAAAAACATATTATTGATTAAATTAAATCAAACAAGTCCGCCGTAGCATTTTAACAGCCACAGGAATGGACCGCTGCATTATTCATTGGAGACTCACAAGAACCGGCCTCTCTGTCCCCTTGTGTGCTGCTCTGGACACTGAAGCTAGTTTGCTGAGCCATGACTCTGCTGCTCTTAGGCCAACTGCTCGTGAGTCTACTCACGTTGCACACACACACACACACACACACACACACACACACACACACCAGCAGATTGCCTTGGCGTGCGCGGAGGCTGCACCCCATTGCCTGCATGGTTTCACTGCAAACGGCACAGGGCATCATCCGTTTCCCCGCGCCGTTAAGGTCTTTTCTAATGATGCACAAGGCAGACAGACTGCAGTATAAGCCCCCTTTTCTGTGCGTGCGTGTGTTCGTGCGTGAGAAATAGATGTTTAATGGGTAAGAATACTTATGGTGGAGTTTAGGGCTTACATTTAGGAAAAGTTGCAGGTTGGGTTGAGGGTTAGGGAGGATTAGGCACTTACGAGTATAGTTTTAGGGGTTTAGGGTTAAAGTTATGCCTGATTTGTAGTTACTTTCATGCCGTCATTGGACCAAAAAAAAGAGTTGATCTACAAGATAATCTATTTTCGGTGCACAACGCCTCAGGGTTTGGGTTAGAAATAGCCAAAGAAAGAGTTAAGCATTACAAACATTATAAACATTACAAACGTGAGAGTCTGAGAGAGAGAGAGAGAGAGAGAGAGAGAGAGAGAGAGAGAGAGAGAGAGAGAGAGAGAGAGAGAGAGAGATTAAGAGAGACGCAGGGAGGGAATTGAAAGGAAAGGAGAGGGGGAGGAAGGTGGAATGAGGACATGCCACTTGTCTGCCTTTGAAAGCGCTGCGCACTTCGTTCCCAGCTTCTCCAGAGCGTTCATATTCAACCCACAAGCTTCTCCTGACAGAAAACAGATCACATTTGAGATGTTGATCGTTTATTCTTCTTTTTATCTCTTTTAACTGGACTAACTCGATCCGCCCTGTATCCTTGCAGCCATGCGTTTCTTAAAATCCTTATTTACCACTGCAAATGCTTGTGAAATCACGTCCTATTATCCACAACCTTCTGTGACATGATTTTATTGAACAAAAGTGGTAGCACTCTATTGACAGGCATATATAATTCCTAGTGTGAACCATGGTCTGAATTTAAAGTAAGTATAAAGTCACATAAACAACTCTGATCGGCAGGCAGAAATGGCTGGTTGTTTGTACTTTTGTATCCTTTTCTATATACAGTCTGATTATGTGATGTGAATATGTGTCTATTTGTCTGTTTTTAAGAGCACTGAAACAAATTCCAATCAACTATGTTGACATGGCAATAAAGTCTTGAATCTTGTTAGTGTCCTAATATGGTCTCAAACATTTAACCACATTATTCCTGGTGTAGCGATAAGGATTAACACTAACGCTAAGCTATGAACTACAAGCTCCACGTTGCGAGCTTGTACTATTTTCACAATTTGTTGTGCAACAAAGTATAGGCCTGCAGTGATTACACAGTTAAATTAAATGTAATCTGTGAGGTTAAAGTGATTCCAATTTGCAGCTGCTTGAGAACTGTTGAGAATGGGGCCTCAATTCAAAACTAAGTGGGAAAAAGGTATATCTGCTGCTCAATCGAATGACTGCAACTTTAATTAGAACCATTTGACAGAGAAGGACCGAAATGGCCCTCGAATGCAATTAAATTATCCTGCAGCTAAATCCAAAGATTGGCTCAGAACTAGATAATTTTATCCAATTCATCCATCACTGACAGCTTTTACTCGCAGTTACTTTTGATTTGTGTTTCAACCAAATTAAACGGATAGCAAATCTGTCTCTTGGTATTTCTCTCAGCCCATTTATTTCCCCTGCTATCTCCAGGCACCGTCGTGAACCTGGAAGTGCAGACTTCTGTCCGACAAAACAAAGCACGGCGTATTAAAGACCAGTTTCCTTTTCTTTAGCTTTCAGTCCTATTTGAGCCGTTGCTCAAAGCAAGCAAGTATGCAATCTATTGACAGCTGATAGACATTAATGATCAACTGCGATGAGAGAGAGAGAGAGAGAGAGAGAGAGAGAGAGAGACCATTTCTAGATAGATTCTGGTCTATGTCTTATGCAAAAGTGTTTATGGGCATTATATCGACATATCGATATGAGACGGACTACATATCGTGTGGCATAATGGGTTGCATTTTGAAGTGAGTAGCGTGTGGACTGTCTCTGAATGTTAGCTGTCACCGAGCCTTATGTACCCGCTTCGAAGGTAAATGGTAAATGGTGCATTTATATAGCACCTTTATCCAAGGCGCGATTGTGCATCACCCATTCACACACACATTCATACACCGATGGCGGTGGAAACCATGCAAGGCACCAAACTGCTCATCAGGAGCAATTAGGAGTTATGTGTCTATTTTTTTATATATATTTTTTATCCCACGATTTTGTAACCCATTTTTTACCCCTGTGTCAATCATCTAATGTGATCCTGGGCTCTACACACCCTCCACCAACCTAGTCCCCATATATGGGGGACAAGGGGAGAGCAACGGACTTGAACTCATGCTTCCTTCATGCCTGAGTGTCGGAGTTGGAGTTCCGTGTCTTAATTGCTCAAGGACACTTCGACACTAACTCTGGGGAAGCCCGGGTTCGAACCACTGAGCCACCGGTTATCAACAGTTAAAACGTGGAAGTAAAATGATGATCGTGAAACTGTGCTATGCAACAACTCGGTTCCCCGTTTTAAGTCACTCCTGAAGACGCATTTTTATAAAGCTGCTTTTAATCCTTTATAGTTTTGAATGTTATGTATTTTCCTACAGTATGTTATTGTTTTCCTTCTGTTATCCAATGTTTTATTACCATTGTGTTCTTTATTGTGTTTTCTTTTGTTGTTAAGCACTTTGTGACCTGTTCTTGAAAGGTGCTATATAAATAAAGCTTTATTATTATTATTACTTACATGGCCAGTTAAGACTGAGGTTAGCGTAACGGGTTAGAGTTATATATTTATGGAGATTAAATCATCGTGATAACATCAAAAACCGCTACTTTATCCTTATGCAAAACACTGTAAAGGGAAAACCACGTGTAGCCTGTGTGTGGGAGATCACTCAGCAATGGAAAACTGACCTACAGTTCAGTTGGCTTCCTGACATGCTTTCATTTTTTGATTCTCGCCTCCACATCGTAACTACTCTACGCACACTTATAAAAGGAAGAGCATGGGCCATCTCTTCATGTGGTGTGCTGCTGCTGGGACATACTGTACTTCTGAATGATGCGTTTAACCCGTGTGCCCTGAACTTAATCGCTATTGAGAGCAGGACTGGAAAAAGCCTTGAGTGCAACTGCGGTTGAGGCTTGACCGCTCCGTTACTGTCTCTTGCACCAAAGTACCT
Organism: Protomyctophum parallelum; assembly: GCF_964188405.1. Lineage (NCBI taxonomy): Eukaryota > Metazoa > Chordata > Actinopteri > Myctophiformes > Myctophidae > Protomyctophum > Protomyctophum parallelum. Next base: position 13,247,722 of record NC_139715.1, on the reverse strand, counting down.
ATAATGTATGTATGCTAGCCAAGTGTGCTTGATGAAATATTATGTATACTGTACCTGACCTCACCGTAAATCTATAAACGTACATTCAATTATACCCCACCCCCCCCCACAGACACACACACACACACACACACGCAACACTCACAATTACCGTATGTTGCTACCCCCATTGCTACAAAGAGGTTGTTCTGTTCTGTTCTGCCACAACGCCATCTAGAGCATCCTGCCGGGCTGTATCACCTACTAATGATAGGAGCCTATATAGCCTGGGTTTTGGGGGTATTAATTAATTAATATTACGGCACAAGTGTACATATGGGAATCGCACTGTCCTCGATCACAGAGTGCTATACAGATTGAGGTGTGTGTGGACGACCCAGCACATCACTGTGGGTAGTAATAAACACAGAAGTTTGATAGGCAGAATTGTAGTCAGTTTCCCAATTTTTTTCATGTCAAGGACCCCCAAATTGACACTAATTAGCCCACGGACAGCCATTTGAAAAGATATGCCTGCATAAGAGACGATATTTACGGCTCTAGCAGAGATTCTCAGCCCGTTTAATTTCAAGGACCTCCAGTTTGACATGAATTAGACTATACGGACCCCCATTTAATGGCATTTCCATTTCTGAGACCCCAATTTATATTGTAAAATCAATGTTATTTTAACTCTGAGAGTGTACAAATGGACCCTAACAGGTCCATTTGGTTCGATTTGTACACTCTCAAGAGTTACAAACCCATAAGGCTCCATTTGGTTCCAAACTATCATTTAGCTGGGGACCCCCTGGAACTCCCTCAAGGACCCCTGTGCGTACCACTGAGTTAAACAATGGACATCCGGCTGGGGTAGCTATATTTAGATCTAATCAAATATTTTCTAAAATAACTGGTGCATTGTGAGCTTGAAGATTGTCTGTTTCCGTTTACTCTAAAAGTATAAAACATATGGCTTAAATGGTTATTAACCCCCAATTGGTACAAGGGATGTTTGCACTAAATTTGCTCAAAATGAGAGCATCCACTAAAACATATGAAATGTACGATGACATATATGTGACCGTAGTAGATCCTCCAGGTGGGATTTGATCTTGACAGAGCCGTATGTCATCAGTGAGTCATTCCAACTGTATACCACCCGCACAGTGCTTCTGTATGAGACTAGAGAGAACACTATTGTGTAGTGTAGTAGTAGTAGTAGTAGAATTGAATGAACGCGTTTTATGAGGTCAAAGTTCCCTTGATCTTTGAACACCAACTTCTAATCAATAATAATAATAATCATCTTTATTGTCCCGAAGGATATTAGTCTTCACAGTCTGTTCAAACACCCACATCACAAACAACTCAGAGCACATGACAACACCAAGACAATAAAAAAAACATGAGGTCCACACAGTATACAGAACCATCCTATCGGTGGGGGGCAGTTTGTTTAATGCCGCTACGGCTGAGGGAACCAGACTCCTGCTATGGACCTATTTCCATGGCAAGATTCTGTATCTTTGTCCAGATGGCATGAGATTAAAGAAGCGATAATTCATCCTTGAGCCCTAGTATAGTGGACCCCACTGGAGGTCAAATTGACCTTGACTTCTACCAAAGAGTGTGTTGACAAATCAGAGAATAACCCAAGAACCCGTGAGACCTTGGACATGGTAGTGTTATACATCTATTCCTAGGGCAAAGTAAACAAAGAGCTATTGAGAACACATGGACATGCACGCACAGAGTCATCCACCCACACAAGCACGTGGACACATGAAGGCCTGGTATAATGGGGTGCCAAGTGGATTTTGTGTGTGTGTGTGTGGGGGGGAGGGGGGGGCTTACAGCTGGAGGATCATTCAGATTCTCAGTCCGTCCCGACTCTCCTCTCTCCTCTAAGCATTTTCCCCTCGCCCGCCTGGCACCCGTCCAAATGGCTCGGTGACGCCGCCGCCGCGATGTCCGTGGCTGTGCCCGAGGGAGAATTTCCATTATCCCCTCGCTGCCTTGTTTTTCCTGGCCCCGGTGCTTATAGAAGAAAACCGCTCAATGACTCCACGCGGGGAGGAGGGGCTTTCACCTCTACTCTGATAAAGGTTATCTTGGCAATTTAGTGCCGGCGATATAGCATTATGGAGAGCGTTATGAGGCGGAAATCAAATTTTTGCTACCAGTGACTCTGGCGCGGTCGAGGCAAAGCGAGGGAGTGAGGGGGGGGGATCTGTACGATATGGTGCGAGGAGAACACATGCACGGTGGTGGATAGTAACTAAGTACATTTACTCTAGTACTGCACTTAACCCATTTTGACCTGAGATCAGATTCCAAAAATGTGTTCTACATCCTGACAGTTTTCTGAAAAAGCTATGTTTCTATGTCAGTCGTTCTTCGATTTTTCAAAGATAGCAGACCTACAAGCTCGTAGCGCACCACTCGGTGGCGTGCTATGAACTTGTAGATCTGCTATTTTTCAATAGCTAAAGTATAACATAATGCTAACACCAAAAGTACAATATTGAGGCTTGTATACTTTACTTGAGTATTACCATTTGTCAATAGGCCTACTTCTACTTCACCATCACTACATATCAGAGGTCGATGTTGTACTTTTTACTTCACTACAATTATTTTACATCTTTATTACTTTAATTATTACTTTACATATTTCTATATTTTTTAATAAAAATAAAATATGAAACAACCATTCCAGCACTATTTTATACAACCATTTCAGGACTATTGGTCTTCCAGTCAACAAGCTCACAACTAGGGTTGGGATTCGGAACCGGGTCCATTTCAGACCCGGTTCCGACATTGCGGATCCGGAGCCGGTTCCATCGTTTTTTTATTAACGGTTCCCCAAACGGTTCTCATCAGTCGTCATTTAGCTCCGCTGTGTCTGTGCAATGTGCATGCATGCAAGCAGAGCCTGAGGTGACGTCACCCCACCTAAAGGAGTTTGTGGGGTCGGGGAGGATACGCCCACTGTTCTGTGCATTCAGCGACCGCTCACCGCCACGGAGCGAGTGATGTCGAAGAGATCTCCAAAGTGTGGTTAACAGAGAGGGAAATGACTCTGAGGCTGAGCACGCAAAGTGGAATAAATGTTATGCTATAGTTCCCTGCAAAGGTTGTTGCAACTTGTACCAGTTGCACGTCCACATTGATGAAACAACTCAAAATCAATACGCCTACACGAGTCCACAACTCACGAGAATAATCTAGGCAAATCGCGTTTGAGAGCCATGCGGAAAGCTCACACTCCCCGCAGCTCCACCATAGAGTTAAAGAGCTCCACCACAGCCGGCGGGGGATGAGGATGATGCAAGGCTGGTTCACTTTCCCCAGGCTAGTAACGTAATAGAAAATAAAAACTACTAATGTCTACAGAGCTTTTCATTAGGTGTATTGTACAACTGTTAATGGTGTTAATTTAGAACGCCAATGTCTCGACGTCTTTCTGTCTGATATTTTATGAATCATGCCAAATCAATTTTCTGCACTTATTTTTTACAACTTATAAGCAACTCAACTGCTTTTGATTTGGCTTTAAATTAATCACGTGACTGTTGAGAGCCCAGCGTTTAGGTGCATATACCTCCATAGATTGATTAGCCTACTTTATAAACAGTTTGCAGAAAAAAGCACAGGAACGTAGCCTACAGTTCAATACAAGGTCTGCTAAAAGGATTTTTTTATTCCAAGAAAGCACTATTTGTTTCCATTAGGGTAAGGGGTCCTTCATATTAAATTAATCTGAACATTAAAGACAACATTTGTCACCACAACAATATCATTATTGCAATGTGTACTGTATTTAATATACAGCAAATTGCAATATATAGAGTAAAAATGATATTGTTGTGGTGGCTAGCTGGTGGTGGTGAAGTTTAAATAATAGTGCCACCTCATACTTGTAAAGTGCATTTTCAATAATTTCATTAATTCATTTGTTTTTATTATGTACTTGGTTAGGTTAGGTATAATATAAGCATCATTTATGTCAGAAAAAAAGGGGAAAAAATAATCCGGGAAGGATCCGGAACCGTTAAAATCCTAACGAATCCCAACCCTACTCACAACCCGTCGATGTGTTGTGAGCTTGTGAATCTGCTATTTTCTAAAACGTTGATAATGCAAATATATGTTGATGACAAAGGGGCTAAATTAATTTCGCTCCTATGCCATTAAGACATGTGGATCCCTTGATCCCTTGACTCCTTCAAAACTGCTCTCAAAGGGAACCTACGGACGGCTGCAATTCAAAACTGGCCCCCGTAAAATCTGAATCCCCCCCCCCACCCCTTTTTCCCCTCACTGTACTGTAATGTTTGCTTTTCCCTTTTCCCTCCTTTATGATGATGATTTACAGTTTTTTGGCTGTATAGAAGTGTATATTTATATGTCTAAGTGTTATGATAATTTGAACAACAAGGTGGACCCTCTTGTAAACAAGTGTATAGTGTTTTATTGGGTCGTCCACTCACAGTTAACAGTTTTTTGTGTTGAGTAGTGCTTGAAATGTACTGTAATTCTGCAAACTGTTAATAACTACGTCAATCAATCAATTATGGTATTGCTTCTTATCGGTACCTTCGACACAAATTCACCATATTCGCATAGGGGCCATCTTGCCATTAACCCATTCTGACCTGAGATCAGATTCTAAAAATGTCTTCTACATCTTGACAGTTTCCTGAAAAGGCCATGTTTCCATGTCAGTCGTCAGTCATTTTTCAAAAATAGCAGACCTACAAGCTCGTAGCGCGCCACTCGGTGGCGCGTTATGAGCTTGTAGATCTGCTATTTTTCAATAGCTAAAGCATGACAATGCCAACACCAAAAGGGGTTCTCGCCCAAAATGGGTTAAGTTAATGAAATGCCACCCCGTTGCTGCCCCACTTTGGCCCCCACAAGTCCGCCATGTGAATATGGTGCCCCAGAAAGGCTGGCCGGCTCTGAAGCCAGGGGACGTATAGTGGTGAAAGCTGGGAGTGCAGGCGGGCCCCTGCATATAGCACGCGCCGCTGCATGGGGGTTTAACATCGAGCGCTCGTTTGCCCTTTCGTATTTGACCACCAAAATGTGACGGTCAAATGCGGAAGTAGAGCGTTCTTCCGGGTGCTTCAAACCGCCACTGAGCAACTTCCATTGAAATGATTAGCGGAAGGGGGGGGGGGGGCAGTCCGCCCTCTACCCTTTATGGGTCTATTCCCCTACAACAGTGTTTCTCAAACATGTTTGTCTCAGGTCAACCCTGTAAGTCACTTTTTACATCCACAGTAGTGACGTCTGCACCCCTGAACTACATTGTTACTTGCTTCATAGCACCTTATTAATGGTGCATAGTAGTCGTACATATGTCAATTCTTACCCCCAAGATACAGTATGTCACGAGGAAAACTTGAGAGAATATCAGTTTCCTTTAGGAAAGGCTGATCGGCTAGTTTTGGTGAAGACACTCGTTAGGCTGAAAAGGATTTAAGACGTGATATTGATATTATATATTGATACAAATATTATCAATGTATTCAGGGGCATAACCCTGGACCTGCGTCAAGCTATGGCACCCACTTTCAGAACCCCTTTGTGAGCTTGTAGATATACTATTGCTATTTTTGTACGCCACAATTGTACACAAAGTGATGGTTAAACAGGGTTAAGTGGTTAATCACAAGACTAATCTATTTGATTTGTTGATAAACCTGCTTCTTGACTATTCAATAAAATATATATATATATGTGAACAAGATAAGTTGTTTATTGGCTGATACATTGCTGGTAAATTGCCCATTCGACACAAAGCTCACCTCCTGTATTTGTCAAATGGATTTTCTCAGTATTAAATTCACATGTCACGCACAACCCTGGAGGTGTGTGAGTCTTTGAGTGTGCATGTGCGTGCGTGCGTGCATGCTTGCTGTTGCAAGGCTCATTCTGCCAAAAAAGGTTGCCATGGCAATGAGACATCTCGCTCGCACCCCCACTTCCCCAGGCAGCTGAATGAGAGTTTAAAAACCTTGAGAAAAACGCTCCTCTCTGTAATTATCAAAACCGTGCCTAACAATATTGATTTCATTCCCCCCCCCCCCCCCCCCAACATGACACTGACGCAAAGCAGCTGCCCCTAACAAAAAACCCTCAAAATGTCTCATCCAAAACCCTGACCCCAACTTGAATACATTTTCTAATTGTTAAAGCCTAATATTTTGTAACCACAAAACAACCATTTCTCTTCATGTGAGGGCCAGGGAACCTGTCTATTTCTCACTTTCTCTCATACATGTGGGGACATTTCGGCCCTCACAAGTATAGTAATACAAAGTACGGTGGTACACAAACACACTTCCAAAAAGAAAATGACAAGTAGAAGGAGTATAAATTAATCCATTTCGGGCGGGAACCCCTTTTGGTGTTTTAAGCATTATGTTATACTTGATAGCTATTGAAAAATAGAAGATCTACAAGGTCATAGTGCCGTGCTACGAGCTATTTTTGAAAAATCGTGAAAGCGTTTTTAACTCAAATCTTTGCTTCTGGGGGGGGGGGGGGGGGGGGTCCCTGGAATGACATATTTTCAGAGGGGAGTCAGCGGCCAATTCCATATATTTATAGAGGTCCTTGACATGAAAATGTTTGAGAACGACTGACATAGAAAACATGGGGTTTTTCAGAAAACGGTTAGGATTTAGAAGACATTTGTGGAATCGTCCTCAGGTCTAAAGGGGTTAAAGCGACTACCGGCTCCACTCAAGCCAACAGTGTCTTTCTGTTTCCACGGCCCACGAGTCTGAGCCTCATGATGGATGATCCTCAGCTCCATTACTTCCCTCTCCCACCCACCCACCTCCCCAGACTCACTGCACACATCACAACACTGACCCCCACTGGAGAGCTCCGGTCGCACAAGAGACACACAGCACAGTTAACCTCGCCTCACCAGGCTTTCCACCACCTCGGAGGAAAGCCTGGTCTCTGTTTCAAAAGTCTGTATGATCCTGTCCGGAGCGGATGATATCGTTACGTCATGTTGTAGTATTGTATTGTAGTCGACAGGCAGGAACAACAGGCGGCAACTTTATTGAGGGAAAAGGAAGGTTCCTTCCTTTTCCCTCAATAAAAGCTCTCGTAGCCTGTAGCTTTTATTGAGAAAAAAGGAAGGATAGTACAATAGTACAACATGACGTAACGACATCATCCACTCCCGACAGCATCATATACCCTAAATGAAATGGTGCCCAGGCTACAGCACAGTGGTGGTGGTGTTGGGTGGGTGGGTGCCACCGAACGAGAGATAATAACAATGTATTAGTATGTGGGCCTATCAGTGTTGATAACCGATGCGTATCGACTCATGTTTTGTGAAATCAGACTTTTGACACTGCAGCAGACAGAGAGCGCGGGAGAGAGAGAGAGAGGATAAGACGGAGACAGACAGACAGACAGACAGACAGACAGACAGACAGACAGAGAGAGACACGGAGAGAGACAGAGAGACAGACAGAGAGACAGAGAGAGAGAGAGCTTTGTCGCCTCAGTTTCGCCTTCTCGAATCTTCATGAAATCTATGATATTCACAACAATAGTCATGTTCCATGGCGGCCTGCTGTATGTCATTATTGCGGTCACAACGCCTAAATGCTCTAATTGCATCCCATTATTATTATCTCACAAACGCCATAGACAGACAGACAGACAGAGAGAGATGTCTGGCAGTGGCTGGTCTGCTTAATTCTTAAGTCTTTCATGGTTCTTTTCTTCAGTCAACCCCCACCCACACACACACACAAAGCTGAAGCATATCGTCGCTGTCGTGTGGAACCGCAGAAACCTGATCTTATGTCCAAAAACTTACCATTTTACTTTTCAGGAAATGGTAAAGAAAAAGAAGAAAAATAATGTGTTCCAGATGTAGTCATTATTTAGTAACGAGCTCTTAATACTCAATACTACAATATTTATAAAACCCAGGTTACTTTAGGAATACCAGGCTGCGCTGTTCCGCCGGCTGTAAGCCGGCTAACACCTGTTAGCTGTTGTATCAAGACATTTTAAAATGGGTGAAGAAGTGCTCCGTTCAGGAACAAAGTCCAAACCACAAATGAGCGGTAAGCTATACAGCAGCAGTGGTGGAATGCGTCGCATTGCGACACATTGTGAGCTTGTAGATCGGCTATTTTCAAATGGCCGAAATGTATATAGGGTTGAAGTGGTTAATGTATGTTTTCTAATCAAAATTGCCAAAGTAACCAGTAACTAAAGTTTTCAAATAATTGTAGTGGAGTAAAAGTAAAAAGTGTGGCTCTGAAATGTACTTAAGTAAAAGTACTTAGTTACGTTCCACCACTGTGCACAGCAGGGGTCACTCTATGGCCTGACTCACACCTTCGCAAAAGATTGACGTATGCTTGTTGTATGAGATGTATAGCTGATGCAAGCTCGCAATGCATTTCCAATGGGAGTCACATGGTTTGACACAACATTTGTGTTGTATGAGGGGGTGGGGGGCAGTCGAAACACAGCCGAAAGCCGTACAACACAAATGTTGTGTCAAACCATGTGACTTCCATTGGAAATGCAATTGGGGCAAGATGCATCACACCCTTTGTATACATCTAGCATGCATCAAAGTTGTATGCTAGATTGAAAGGTATGAGTCGGGCCTATTCTGTTCAAAGCGAGGCTCACCTCTGACACAGCAACTCCGAAAGCCCCGACTGTAAAGATGGCCTATTGATTCCTTCATCTCCACTCCAAGCTGTCCGGGCCAGGCGTGCTGCAGATCCCCTCTGCAGAGAGGTCCAATATGGAGGCCGCCTGGTGGGAAGTCTGTTTTATAGAGGAGTAGTAGAGACAGACATGATACATGCGGTATACAAATGTAATGCTAGGTACTTTATTGTATATGAAATAACAATAGCCAATCTACAAGCTCACAACGCGATATGACGCATTGTGAGCTTACTGCAGTCTAGATTTGACTGAGGGGGAGAAAAAAAAGAAATAAAAAATAAACCCTCCAGCTCACTCCTCCAGATCATTATTACTGTAAACAAAAACATGTGAAGAGTCTTGTAATGCATACAGTGAAGCACCAATCAAAGCTCTCACAGCTGGATACAGAAACACTATATACTTCATATTAATATATTAATTGAATACTGGCTACGCTGTGTGCTGCATGGCATGCATGGCTAACGCACTGCTTTAACCACTTCAATCTTCTGTTCTTTTTTTGGTCTCCTCCTTTTTTTCCCTCTCTACAACAAAACATCTTCGCCGATGAAAATCCTTCAATCTGGTGCACTTTGAAATCAAAACTAAGAGGTTAGATCTATAAAGAACTACACACATCATATTAGATTATTATCATCTTTACTGTGCTATTGCCATCAATTAAATCAACCAACTGCAATCAACTGCAAACCATTTCACCTGTGGGCAGTGGGCCACAGGTGTATTGATTGCATAATGCAATTTGCAACTATTCTGTTGCGTCTTGTGTGAGATCTTAATTTTAATTTTAATAACTGGTTTTTGGATTGAATTGTAACAGCTGAAATCAATAATATATCAGTATTCCGATATTAACCTGCGGGCCGCATTAAGTGAAGGTGGGGGCCATATGTGGCCCCCAGGCCTCCAGTTAATATTAACCTGCGGGTCGCATTAAGTGAAGGTGGGGGCCGCCAGTTGATATTAACCTGCGGGCCGCATTAAGTGAAGGTGGGGGCCACATGTGGCCACTAGTTGATATTAACCTGCGGGCCGCATTAAGTGAAGGTGGGGGCCACATGTGGCCACCAGTTGATATTAACCTGCGGGCCGCATTAAGTGAAGGTGGGGGCCACATGTGGCCACCAGTTGATATTAACCTGCGGGCCGCATTAAGTGAAGGTGGGGGCCACATGTAGCCCCCAGGCCGCCAGTTGATATTAACCTGCAGGTCGCATGAGGCCGCCAGTAGCCCATGTATGGGATAACATAAAAATAAAAATAAATCTTCTCCCTGTGATGTGGCCCCCTCAGTGGTTGTGGCCCTAAGCGACCGCTTATATTGCTTGTGCCTAGAACCGGCCCTGCCTGGGGGTATATTAGAGTAATGTTAAAGATGGAGTGCCATGATTTTATTCCACCCTAAAACATGATCATCAGGTCTTAAAAGGAGGAGTTTTTCAAAAAAAAAGTGTACAGTATTTGTTAAAATTTCGTTTTTATGTGGCCACCCCCACCAGTTAATTAAGTATGCCTGGTTTGCCTGGTGGGTGGTGATCCACCTGAATTTAAGCCACACTCACAGCTGTAGTTGTATGATAAAGGGGGAGGGGTTAGGGGAGGGGCTGATAATGTGATGTGATTTTATTACTGTTTTTTTCATTGGCATGTTTGACTGTCAAGGGTTCAGCCCTAAATACAAAGGGAATACATCATTGCACATAAAAACAACTCCAGGAAGTACTGTCACCTCATAGAGTCATAGACACAAAAATTGTGGCACTCCACCTTTAACTCCATAGACACATTCAAAACAGAAAAGGTACAAAAATCACGTCTTTAAGGAAATAAATGTGAGTAGGCCTACTCAGGAAAGTGTATACTTTCAACACATTGCATCACACAGATTAGGCTACCGTTTGCCTGTGTCTCTTTGTGTTACAGCCGGAATGCAATTTATTGCCTGCCCAAAAGAATATCGTGGGCGGAGAATTAACGTGTTTGGAGACAGTGGACGACATCACGACAAAACTAGATGTGTGTGCGACTGTGTGTGTGTGTGTGTGTGTGTGTGTGTGTGTGTGTGTGTGTGTACGTACACACGTACGTCAAGTTGTCAAAAGAAGAAGTGCAATATAAACGTATCGTCATTGTTGTGTAAATAGACATCATAATTCAAAATGAATTTCGTCATATTGCCTACATTATGATTATGTCACATTGTTAATTGAATGAGTCCCCAGGGCTGTGTTATCCTTTTAGCCGTAATGTACCTCATGTTGTTTACATTTCTGACTAATAAAGTATTCAATCAATCAATGAAATAGACTATAATACATTGTATTGGTTTATTTATTATTTTAGAAAAATGCTTTCTCAAAATATGTATAAAAGGGATAACACGAAAAAAAAGTCCTGCGTTTCCCCGACTAGTTTAGTTCCTAAAACAAAAACAATGCAAATCACTGACCTGAAAATCCACCTTTCAGCAGGCCAAAGGGAGGTAGTCAAGTGACCTTCTATGATAACGGCCCTTTTTTCCCCAACCCCAATGTCTTTTTTGTGATGATTTGAAATTGTGTTATTTTTCATTTCATGATTATGAATTGAATAGCCTACCCATGCAGGACCAGAAACAAGACCGCAAGGACTTCAGTGATATCCTTTCACGCACACGCACACACTACCGTGCTGTGCTACTGAGCCAATGACTGCCATTATTGTCTCATCACCACAAGTTCACAACACAATAGGGAAATAACTGTGCACTGCTAAACAAGCTTAGCCGGCTAACAAATAGATCTACTAACCATCAAGGCAAGGGCAACCGGTCAACTTTAGTCCACTCATTTAAAGACTCCCTCCTTGGCTGGCGCAGAACTGCAACCCTTGGCGTTTCATCTGCCAGTGTTTTCCAGTTTTCCAGTCCAAGTTCCAGTCCAATATCCATCATACAGTAGCATTGCCAATTCTTTGCAGTTTGCACTGAAAAGTAATTTAATTTTGAACTGATATAGGCCTATTAATACCACCATCTGGGCATATCATAATAGGAATTGAGAAATTCGTATTTCTTGGCCAAAGATAATGCGTGTGACACTGTGGGGTAATCAACTCGGGGCTTGATTACAATCACTGAATCACCTGTTATTTTTATGTAGCCTAATTTGTATGCTGCAGTTATGCTGAATGCCTCTGTTTTTATTCCATCTGTGTCGCCCTCAAGTGGACAATATTTATATTGCAGGCAGATGTGTCAGTGTCACTGTAAATCTAGTTTTACTATTTTAATAGCGTTTCATTTGACACGAATCTGAAGTGAACTCTGATCAGAGTCAGACAAACCTACCAACACCATAAGATAACACAGACACAAGATAATTGCTAAAGAGATTGTTTAGATCAATTACAATAAATACACAAGCGCAATACATGGAAATAAGGAATGTAATTTTGATTGTTTAAATCCTGGAGATGGATGGAGTTGAGCTTTTTTTATGTTGTTATTATAATTTGTTACTAGCCTTCACCACCATTTCCTCATTTCTGACTTCAAGTAGGCCTACCCAATTTACCCGACTACAACATTTTGCCTTGAAAACTCAATGTGTACACACACACACACACACACACACACACACACACACACACACACACACACACACACACACACACACACACACACACACACACCTGCATATCTTTTTTTTTTCATAATCCACCAGAGAATTGAACCTGGACCTCCAAACCCCTTACTGTGCTGGTGGATTCCACAGCCACAAGCTCAGGGCAGGATTCATGATGTGGTTATATGAACCTATTTAGGCCTGACGGCGAAATTTAAAATATGTCCTTCTTATTCCTGACAGTTTTCTGAAATACCTATGTTTCTGTATCAGTGGTGGTGCTCAATATTTCATGTCAAGGACCCCAAACATGATATGTAATTTTCCACCGACCCCCCATCTGAAAATATGTTATTCCAGGAACCTCTCAGAACTTCAGAAGCCAAGATTCTATAGTTAAAAAACTCGCTCTGAAAGAATATATACATTCAAAGATTTGCGCCACATTTTCCAAGATTTTTCAAAAAATAGACCTACAAGCTCCGAAGCTCGTAGCGTGGCACTCGGAGCTTGTAGATGCTATTTTTCTATAGCTAGAGTATAACATAATGCTTTAAACACCAAAAGGGATTCCCGCCCAGGCCAGAATGGGTTAAAGTGTTTCGAAATAATGTATTGAATTCATCACAATGTAGCCTGTGTAACAGGTGCAGGCATAGTACGGTAAATTGAACGGGACAGCTGAGTGTTGTAACCTGTTGCTGTGAATATAAATCTGTACATATAATGTATACAGTGTGCTGCATGCGTATTAATATTGATGATGGAGGTTTTACAGCTAGGCCCTTAAATTCTTGGGGCATATACTTCCATATACTGTTGCTGGAGAGAGACGGACAGTCACATCTCACAATTACACTGTGGTTCTATTTTTGCTTGGTGGTGATGTTGTGTTCTATCATCATCTAGTGCGAGTGCTACTCCATTTGCATAATGACCATAAAGTCAGCCGTTTCTGACGACATCAGGGATCCCAGTATGTTAGTTGGTACTGCACACAACGGGCACAACGTATGTTAGTTGCAATGTACAATGTTGTACATCAATAGCAGACCCTACACCTATAACTTAAGCTCATAATGAAACTGTTCTCTGCTGTTTATGAATAAACGTTGGAAAACTTTGACTGGAAAAGACTCGCTCACCGTATAGAAAAAGAAGTAAAACTCCTTAGACTGAGACTTAGAAAAATATATTTTCTTTTATTTTATCATGCTGTGCTCATGGTGCTCTGTGCTCATGGTGCAATTAAAAAGCAAACGTTTCGGTCCTCAGACCTTCGTCAGTGCTATGGTTTTTCACAGACAAAGAACATACTTTTAAACAACTCAAACAATACAGCTCAGGTGCTGAGAATTACTAATTGACATCACCTGATTGTGGGCGTGGACATTACAAAAAGGATATACAAAATCAGTTATATAGGAAACAAGAATATTACATACATCACATGTTGACAGACTTATATAATCACTTTTTGAATATAACTTTTTACTTTATAGGTAGCACTGGAGGGAGAGATCTTCATTTAAGCCACCTGGATTGACAGACTTTAAATAAAAAATCCATCTAGATTCAGTTTGGAGGAGTTTAGTGTCTAAATCACCCCCTCTTCTAGATTTCTTAATTTGATCAATAACTGTGTAAGACAGATCTGCTGTGGAGTGACCGGCTTCCATGAAGTGTCTGGCGACAGGAGATTTGATGTCCTTGCGTCTGATGGCACTCATGTGTTCTATGATGCGTGTGCGGACTGCCCTAGATGTTTTGCCTACGTACTGTAGATTACATTTACATGTGATCATGTAGACTACATTAAAGGAACTACAATTCACAAATTGTCTGATAGTGTATTGTTTGTTAGTAACTGCACTAGTAAATGTGTTCGTTTTCTTGGAGTTTTTACAGGCCACGCAATGTAGACAAGGGTAGAAGCCGGTGACTCCATCCAACCGCCCCGTGTGTTGCTGGGGGGGTATGTAGCAGTCTGCTTTCACCATATAGTCTCGGATGCTTTGAGATCTATAATGAGAGAAAAGAGGAGGGTCAGTAAATACTTTAGCACCTTCAGGGTCAGCTGACAAAACATGCCAGTGTTTCTCTATGATGCTACGTATATCGTTGCTCAAAGGATTATAAGTGGTGATGCAGGCACATGAATGTTTCTTTTTGGTCTTTGCAACCTGGTTAGGACTATTCAATTTAGTTAAAGCAGAGTCGAGCCATTTTTTGGGGTACCCTCTATCAACAAAGTTTCTGTACATGATGTCTCTCTCTTTTTGAAAATCTGACTGACTTTTACAGATTCGTTTCAGTCTAAGGAATTGAGAATATGGTAAACCTTTCTTCAAAGCAGGGGGGTGTGCACTGGTGGCATGTAAAAGACTATTCTTGTCTGTGGGTTTGGTGTACAGAGTGGTGGACAATTTACCATCCTGAAAACGTACACGGGTGTCTAGAAATGGAATTTCATGTTTGCTGAATTCCATGTTGAATTTGATGGTAGGTGCCAGATTGTTCAGATAAGACACAAAATCATGAAGCTCTTCCTCAGTACCTTGCCAGATAAGGATAATGTCATCAATGTATCTCTTAAATAACAACATATTGTGGGCAAAAGGATTGTTGTGCCACACTGAATTGTGTTCAAGGAAGCCCAAGGCAATGCCTGCATAATCTGGACTGAATACTGAGCCCATAGGTGCCCCCTGCAGTTGGAGATGATAGGAGTTCTCAAATAGAAAATAGTTTTTGTGTAAAATCATGGATGTCATTTCTACCAGAAAGTTGGTTGGAGGTGTCAATTCATCCCTTAAGTCTAAATAGAATCTTAATGACTCTGTGCCTAGATCATGGGGGATATTAGTGTATAGGGAGACCACATCAAGGGTAGCCAAAATAATATTGGCAGTGGAATTGAGAATATTTACCTCTGAAAGTTGTTGTATGAAGTCTCCTGTGTCTCTTAAATAAGAGGGCAATTTGGTTACAATGGGTCTCATGTGGCGATCAACAAACTGAGAGAGGGGCTCTGTAAGGCTGTCATTAGAAGCCACTATGGGTCTGCCTGGAGGGTGAGAAAGAGATTTGTGAATTTTTGGAACACAGTAAAATAGAGGGACAGAGGGTTTGTCTTTGGTTAGAAATTTGCACTCTGCCGGAGTTATACAACCCTCCAGCAAAGAATCCTGGAGGAAGTTGTCTATTTCCTTCTTATAGGAAGGTGTGGGATCTTTGTCTAATTTGACATAGTAAGAAGTGTTAGAAAGTTGAGACAGAGCTTCATTGACATAATCTGTTCTATTTAGTACACATAGGCCTCCACCTTTGTCGGCTGGACGACAAATCACATCTTGTTTTTTAGACAATGCTATAAGCATATCACGTTCATTTCTCCCCACATCTCTCTGATTGTTATTCTTTGTTAGATTGTCAATATCTTTGTCTACCAATTTCATGAATGTATCAATGGTAGGGGTATTGACTGGAGGGCAAAATTTACTTTTGACTCTCAAAGGGGGAGTGTTCGATGGTGAATACACTTGAACATTGTCTTGTCTGTAGAAATACTTCAGTTTAATAGATCTATAGAATTTAAACATTTCAACTTTAAGTTTGAAAGGATCAAGTTTAGGTGTAGGTACATAAGACAGACCTTTGTTGAGAAGGCTTTGTTCAGGACCAGAAAGAGGACCACTTATAATCCTTTGAGCAACGATATACGTAGCATCATAGAGAAACACTGGCATGTTTTGTCAGCTGACCCTGAAGGTGCTAAAGTATTTACTGACCCTCCTCTTTTCTCTCATTATAGATCTCAAAGCATCCGAGACTATATGGTGAAAGCAGACTGCTACATACCCCCCCAGCAACACACGGGGCGGTTGGATGGAGTCACCGGCTTCTACCCTTGTCTACATTGCGTGGCCTGTAAAAACTCCAAGAAAACGAACACATTTACTAGTGCAGTTACTAACAAACAATACACTATCAGACAATTTGTGAATTGTAGTTCCTTTAATGTAGTCTACATGATCACATGTAAATGTAATCTACAGTACGTAGGCAAAACATCTAGGGCAGTCCGCACACGCATCATAGAACACATGAGTGCCATCAGACGCAAGGACATCAAATCTCCTGTCGCCAGACACTTCATGGAAGCCGGTCACTCCACAGCAGATCTGTCTTACACAGTTATTGATCAAATTAAGAAATCTAGAAGAGGGGGTGATTTAGACACTAAACTCCTCCAAACTGAATCTAGATGGATTTTTTATTTAAAGTCTGTCAATCCAGGTGGCTTAAATGAAGATCTCTCCCTCCAGTGCTACCTATAAAGTAAAAAGTTATATTCAAAAAGTGATTATATAAGTCTGTCAACATGTGATGTATGTAATATTCTTGTTTCCTATATAACTGATTTTGTATATCCTTTTTGTAATGTCCACGCCCACAATCAGGTGATGTCAATTAGTAATTCTCAGCACCTGAGCTGTATTGTTTGAGTTGTTTAAAAGTATGTTCTTTGTCTGTGAAAAACCATAGCACTGACGAAGGTCTGAGGACCGAAACGTTTGCTTTTTAATTGCACCATGAGCACAGAGCACCATGAGCACAGCATGATAAAATAAAAGAAAATATATTTTTCTAAGTCTCAGTCTAAGGAGTTTTACTTCTTTTTCTATACGGTGAGCGAGTCTTTTCCAGTCAAAGTTTTCCTTATATTTTTGAGACCACCGCTACCGTAGTTAAGTTTGAAGAGAGAAAAAAAGGACGAAGAAAGGCGCAACAGTTTCCTCAGTACTTCTATGAATAAACGTTCTCATATTTCTGCAGAATATCATTCTACGTTTGGTCAAATGTTCTTCTACCACTCCAGGATAAGGCTACTAGCTTTCTTGCTGTTAATAAACAGCAAGGACATCTTTCCAGAGTGTTCATTTTATTTGTTTTTTTAATAGAAACACTCAGTTGAGTGCTTCCGCCCACCCCCCTCAATAACACTTCAGTGTGGTTGTTAGGCTGTTTTGAGTGGATTGAGGTAAATAAATAAAGGGGGAAATACACAGAACTAGATATCGCTGCAACATGGTGTAGTAGGGTATATGAACAGTCCAAGGACACAAACAATATCAATATCAGTGATTATTGCTGCCAGTGGGATTGACTTATGCATCATTTAGTATAGTTCAATGTGCAGAGGTCCAGAAAGGTGTCATGCAGTAGATTGTGGTAGACATATTTTCAAATCTCCACCATAATGTTGAGTTATCACAATGTTGATCTCAACAACCTGAATAATTCACTTGGAGTAGGAGTACACAGTGAAACTCGACGCGTTAATCTAATTCACAGTGGCTCTACAAAATAGACTACTTCAGACTATACGTGTAAAGGGAAAAAAGGAGGGGACTTAAGTATAGACCCCAGAGAACCGGGCCGGTCAGGGTATCTTAATATAATCTGATCGACATTTGACTTTAATCAGGACAATGTGCATTGTCCTTGAAGTCAAATCCTAATGTCGATCAGCATTGTCCTGATATCTTTTGTGGGCTAGAAAATTAGACGAATGAACCAATATTTGATATTTCTTCAGAAACAAACTGAAAATAAAAAACCCTGACCCCGGCCAACTACACATATAGGGTACGAAGCGTGGAACTCAGAGGGAGGTGCATTCAGTACAGCCAAGATCAAAGTTAATTTCTTTATCTTTCTATTACTGTGCACTGAGTGCGCAAGTATTGTGGTCGTGCTGGTACAAATGTGCGTATGCTCGGAGGTATATATATATATACTGATGTTGATGGTGACGTAATTAAGATATGTTTCAATGTCGGGTTATAACTGGCGATATAACTGGCGATGGGCATTTCTCTGTGAGGTCGTTGGCCAGACAGCCCTAATTGATCTGTCTGGGATTGATTGATCAGACACTCTAGACTATTACCACAATTAAAGAAAGAGAGAGTGAAGGAGACTGGTTGAATGATGAACGGGGGGCAGAGGAGAGAGAAAGAGTTATCTGACTTGATATGGCATGGCACGGCCGTGCTTTCATCACAGAACGCTCAGCTCTTCCAAAATCTGAGATTAAAGATCCTTTATTGTTACCTTTGTGTGTGTGTGTGTGTGTGTGTGTGTGTGTGTGTGTGTGTGTGTGTGTGTGTGTGTGTGTGTGTGTGTGTGTGTGTGTGTGTGTGTGTGTATGTGTGCGCGCGTGCGTGTGTGCGTCTGTTCACAGTTCTACAAAGCATACTCTTCTCACCGATCTCACGTAGTCACTCACTAATTACTTTTGCTTTTTTTAAAGCTTAAACTTGGCGTATAGGCTTTCCATAATCTCATTCCTATCTCCCTCATCTCCAGTGCGGCTCTGAAAGGTTTTGAGGCTTTATTCCCTCTCTATCACACACAAATACACACTTGCCTTTTGCGCATAAGGCCAAACACAAGCACACACCTCTACTCTTTAAAAGTGAAGCTCTGGGACATACAATGAGGAGAGGTTATCTCAGTACACGGAAGCTGAAAAAGTTCCACATTCCAAAATCGCATACAGCTTTTCAGGGTTTTATGGGAGGTTTTAAGTTAATAAAATGGACCGACCTCCGGGAATAAGCTTCCAATGCACCTTAGACTGGCACCCTCCCTAGATGTTAAGCTTTTTACTCTAGCATTTGGCTGAGTCCTTTGATTTAATTTTCTATTTTGACTCACTGTACCTATTTTACTCTATTTCATTGTCTTTTTTATGCATTTTTTCATCACGCCTCTGTCCTATGCTTTCACTGATCTTGCTCTGATTGTGATGTTGTTTGGTGTTTTTGGCATTTTTTGTACTTTGATTGTGCCTTGATTGTTATGTTGTTGGTTATTTTTAGTTTTATATACTTTGTACTTTGTTTGTCTTGTAAAGCACTTTTTTCGAAGCTCTACTGTACATGTTTTTCCCTTTTTTATTACTTTCCTTATAATAAGATTCCCTGATCTTTAGTTTGTGTCTCTAAAAGTTCTGATGAATTGAAAACGGTGGACCCTCTGTTGCAAACAAGTGTATAATGCTGAATCACACAAAAGTACAAAGTAACAGTTTCTATACTGACTTGTGCTGTCGTTTGAAATGTACCCATTCTGCATAGAATGGGTACATGTCGTGCCATATGCTTGCCATGTGTGTGCGTGCGTGCGTGCGTGCGTGCGCATCTGTGTGTCAGTACTAGATGGGTGAGCAGGATCAGACTTGAGTAAATCAGATGATCCTATAAAACTTTCAAACATGGAGCCAGACAAACAGTTCACCCGAATGACCCGATTGTACTATGAACCCCCCATCATGCCATGCATGAAGAGATATTGCTCGGTTTTAAAGTAGGCTACAGATAAGCATTATGCAGTGGTGGGAAAAGTACTCAATTGTTTTACTTAAGTAAAAGTACCAATACTGCAATTTAGAACTACTTCGTTCTAAGTAAAAGTACAGAATTAAAATGTACTTGAGTAGAAGTACAAAAGTATCGGCATCAAAATGTACTTAAAGTACCCATTATGCAGAATGTGCCATTTCACAAGTTCAAAATGTACAAAATCTATTGAAAATAGCAGATCTCCAATGTTGAGCAGCCATTTAGCATGCTAACTTGCATATGTTGAGCAATTTTCATAACTGGCATAATATGTCCATATCATTAACAACCTATGGCAAAAAATAATAATATTAAAATATGTTTTTCATCATGCTTTATGTAGCATGTGACGTCAAACTAGGGGGTTTTCATGATGCAGAATCCATTCCAAGCATTCGTTTTAAAACACTCATTGGGCTAAAAACGGCCAAATGTGCTGACATACTCAAGATTTCTAACATAAAACGTTGGTGTATATAGCCTACCCATGCCTGCATGGTTCACATTCTGGCAAGTGGACTATTTTACACAGACACAGAACATTGTGGTCAATATGATCCATCATCCATCCATCCGATGGATGGATGTGCATGGATGATCCATGCACTTATGTGGTGTTCAGTGGCCATGCCAGGGTTTTGGGAACAATGAAAGATATTATTATAAATAGGCTACTGAACTTCTAGAGCGCTCTAGTAACCGCTGCAGTAAGTCTGTCCATTATTCATAATAACGGCAGCCTGTAATATCAGCTGAACTCCCACAAGAGGGAGCTGCTTCACAAAATATTCACTATGACTTTGGACATTGTTCAATTCTCAGTTCTCAACATGCGTGGTGAAGCCTGTTTATTGTTAGTTTTGTTTCCTTGGATGTTTTATGTTCTCTTTCAAATTAACAAATGAGTTCATGATCATCATATGGTTCCTCGTCGCATGCACACACACACGCGCGCGCAAACACACACGCGCGCGTACGTTTGTACATTTGTTAGGCTAATTCCATTGTGTTATAATGCTGACATTCACATGCACACAATATATAGCCTATATATTCTGCATATTCTGGCATGAGAACGAAGAACTGTGGCAGCCATCTTCAAGTTCAGTGCAATTTCTGAACAGTCCTACTGGTGCCATACTGCCATCAACAGCCTAATAAATAATATGAATAGCCAGCCTAAAAAACTCTGAGTGTCCATTTAACTCCGAGGGGGTTCAAATAATGGGTCCATGTTTTGTTTTGTTTTTTAGGGGGGGGGGGGGGGTTAAACGAGGACTGAGAATTCTCCCAGTGCGCTGCAGGCCAGGCCTGGCCTATATGGAATAATTAATACCGCCATCATGGGTGTGAATGGGTGCTTTTCTAGGCCAGCCAATGGGGGCGCACCGGATGCATGATATCCGCTGTAACAACAAGCGCTCTGTCCCCCCCCCCCCCCCCCCCCAACCCCCTCCTCCCTCCCTCCTCGCTTGACGCCATTTACAGCCCGAGAGCCTAAATCCCAACCTCCTCTCCGGAAAGAAAGGGGGGAAGAAGAGGAGGAAAAAAAGAAAGAAAAAAAAACACGAGAAGAGAGAGAAAAAAAAGTATTTGGGACCCCAGTAAAGAGTTGCTGCTTCGGACAAAATACCTTGAATTGAAACCACAAGAACTGAATGCTGCGCTGCGTTGTGTGCATGTGTTTTTTCTTTTCTTTTCTTTTTTGTCGCTGGAAAGACATGCCGATCGTCCCCGTTTTGGGTCGCATGCAGAGACAAAAAGTGGAGCCAAACTCTTCTTTAGTGTCCCTGTCCCAGACGCGGCGGTGATTGATGGCTTTGCGTCTGTTTTCTTCATGCCCACATGTTTCTTGTCGCGCACGAATCGAATGGGATCTTATATGCGTATCGCTTCCTATAATGAAGTTATAACATCATCAGTTGGAAACTTTCTCAAAGGATCTTACGGATGGGTTTCCTGATTGATTTTGCGTTGGAATAATATAGGATTTGTCTGCGGTTTGGAACTTTTGGATTTATTTGACCTAAAAAAAAAGGGGGTCTACAGAAGTGTTGAGAGCACGGTAGGTTGTTGTTTTATATAAACTGGTAATAACTTTAGTAATAACTGTTTGGGCGACATTGATCGAGGCGATCGATCGGTCCACATTATCCAGAATATACTAGGCAGTATGCTAGCCTACTATGAAAGAAAGTTGTGATCGTTGCAGATCTGCAGCAAACACAATCGCTGCATGCAGATGATCCGTTCAATCGAGGCCACACATGTAGCGAGCAGCACACCTTATAGTTATAGGCGAAATATCATATTTGTCCTAGTTTATAAAGATTGCGCTTTTTTCTCCCACAGTGTAGGTTAACTGGAGGTCGGGCCTCTACACGTTCTACGTGTAAATATGCCAGTGTTAAAACGTAGGCATTTATTTGTTGTTAAATAAACATTGGTGTATTTACACTAGGCTACAGACAAATCCGCTCAGATTGTGGCACACTACGGCTTATTTGACTTTTTTGGCCTCGGGGCTTTTGAGATTAAATATTAATTATACGCTGAGAGAGACCGCACGGAGTTGTGGTATTATTAATTATTATCGTGTAGCCTACTAAAGTATTGGATGTCTTGTTTCCTGCTGCTCGGGGGCACGTTGGTTGGCCTGGCTGCTATATGATTTCTAGGCTAGTTAATTGAGTCCAAATTACATGTAACCCTCGGTCAAATACATGTGCACACATCCGTTCCTTATCTCGACTCTCACGCACGCGTGGCACATTGTGGTTGTGCAATGGCTACAAATCCTGCTGCAAACGCACGCACACACGCGGGGAAGGGAATGGGGGGGAAAGCAACAAAAGTAAAAGAAACCTATACTGGCCTATTTTAGTTAAGGCTCTGTGTGAATTGACTGTGTGTCAAACTCATATCAAGGACCACAAAATTATGTCTTATTTGGGCGTGGAGTGCAGGACCCCCATCTGAAAATATGTTGCCCCTCATCCCAAAAAGATTTGTGTTAAAATGTATCAAAAATGTTCAAATAATATATATATATTTTTTTTTAAGGTTTTTGAGTTGTGAGTTTGTGGATCTGCTATATTCCCATGCAGCCAATATAAAAATAGGGGTTAAGTGGTTGATTTTAGCACATTTAGCTGCAGGACATCCCCCCCCCCATAAAGGACCCCTGGGGGTCCCCGGACCCCACTTTGAGAACCACTATACCATTGTAAAGAATTAAGCCTCTTGACGGTCCACCCACCAACATGTTCTCTTTCAAGTGTGCAAACCTCATCTCCTCTTTGTCACAATGGAGAAGGTCGCGCTGGAAGCCATTTGTCATGCAAAAGTGAAACTATTTTAAACGGGGGTAGGGGCCTATATATCCCCCCCCCCCAAAAAAAAGCTGGCATTTGAAAGCTAATTAGTGCTGGGAAGGGTCATTTAGACTTTTTAGAGCACTGCCTGGCTGCTACATTCATGTAAAGTGCGATGTGCATATATGGCAGCCCATTTTTTTCAATAGGTTAGGGGTTGATGCGAGATGACAGCACATCATCCCCGTATAGCGGTTAGTCTTTTTAAATGTCACCTTTGTGGGCTTGTGTTATAGACTGCATGGCTATGAGGTTCTCAGACCTCCTCATGCAGACAGCTTGGCACAACATGGGCAGAGAGAGAGAGAGAGAGAGAACCCCTGGCTTAAAGTTATGTCATGCAATTGGAATGCCATGCAGAAACTGCTATACATATATGTTTGAAGATATACTTCGTTTTTTGTAATGTGTCATAGATAAGATTAAGATATGGGCAATTTTGCGCATATGTGCATTTCAATTGTCTAAACTTCCAATGAAGCCATCGTGCATGCGTGTTACAGCGAGTTTCTCAACTTCCCGTTTAAGTGTTTGGGCAAGATTGTGAAAATCCCCATGCAGCGTGTAAGTCAGGTCACAGGCAACACAAGTCGGGTAGTTTTGCCAGCAACTATGATTTAATTTGTATCATATTCCAACATTGCAACAACCACTGACTATACACAGTCACACATGGCTGGCCGATGGCGTAAAGTAATGCTATAAAAGGTGCCACAGTGTTCCACAAGCATCGGGTTTCGTCATTACATGTTTCAGACAGATGTTTCAACCCTGTCAGATCTCTCCAAGAGACATTTGCTAATCGTTCTCATTGCCTCAATGATGTGCCAAGATGTGCCATCTGTGCAGAGAGAGCGTTTGTCTGTGCCCAAGAGCTCAGATGTGAGGTGGTGGTGTGGGTCGACATAGCCACTTGACAACAGCCGATCTAGGCGCTGCCATCTTGTAGATCTGCTGTTGTGAAGTGGTTCCTCAAACGTTTTATAGCTTGAGACCCTATAAAAGACCCTATGTTTGCCGGCGATCCAAATCGAATCGACTATTTTCGCTATACTTCTAAAAAAAACTTATTTATGGAAACGATCACATTTTATTTTATGTGTGAAATACGTTTTAATACTTTTATTTTTATTGTTTTCAATTGATGAAATGTGTAAAATAAATATTTGAAAATAATCTAGGCCTAATGTAATCGTTTTTAAAGGTATAGGAAACGGGAAAAAAGAGGGATATTTATTCGCGACCCATAAAAATTGGCACGCGACACCAAACATGGGTTCCCCAATCCCATGTAGTGTTTGGGAAGTGCTTTACATAAGTTAGGCCCCAGTGATCATCAGCCATGATTTGCATTGGCATACATCACACCCTGACTCATACCTGATTTGCATGGTACATCACACCTCGCCATAGACTCATATACATGTGTCCCTGTTTCCCCCGGCAGGACTTCAGATGTGTCCGATGCCATCCAGAAGAACGGCCCTTCAGTCCCAAGATGGAGTTCAGCAGTCCGAACGACGGGGGAGGAGGATACCACGGGGGGCGGTCGTCTCCATTGACCAGCTTGCTGAGCAGCACGTCGCGGCATGACAATGGGAGGCCGCAGCCCCGGCCTGCCCAAGCCCTGCAGGACGGCCAGCCAGATCCTGCGTCGTCGAACACGGGGCAGCCTCCCTCCGTCCCTCCGGCGGTGGTGGTGCTCTCCCTGGACCAAATTCGGGTGAACAGGTGCAGCAATGAATACACGGACGGGCCCGCGGTGGCCCAACGGTCTCCCGCCAGCGCCCAGCGTGGTCAACGGAAGAGTGACCCCGCCACGTCCCCGGCGCCAAGGACTATAAACGAGCGTCAGGAGACCCTGGAAGAGCGGCCTAACAACATCCGTAACCTGCTTCCGCCGGTCCCGCGCGGCACTGGAGGAGTACTCTCGCGCTCCAGGGACGGCTCGCCGCGTTCCTCCGGCACCGAGGACTCCCAGGGCGGCGTCAACTCGGGCCAGGGACTCCTGAGTGGCCCCGGCGAACAGATAATCAGAACCCAGCCCAAGCACGCCGAGCTGAGCCCGGACGAGCTGAAGCCCCTGAACGACGCGACCGCCGAGGTCGTGGTCAGGCCGGGCCGGACGGCAGCGGTGGTCACGGTCCCGGGCGGCGGCGGCGGCACTCACCACCTCGCCAACCAGTGCGAGGACTGCGGCCGGTGCCGCTGCGCGGACTGCGTGCGGCCGCGCACGTTGCCCTCCTGCTGGCTGTGCGGCCGCCGCTGCGTGTGTTCCGCCGACACGGCGGTGGACTACGGGACGTGCGCGTGCTGCGTCAAGGGGCTCTTCTACCACTGCTCCAGCGACGACGAGGACACGTGCGCCGACAAGCCCTTCTCGTGCGCACAGTCACACTGCTGCGTCCGCTGGGCCGCCGTGTCGCTGCTGGCCCTCGTCCTCCCCTGCCTCCTCTGCTACCTCCCGGCCAAAGGTTGCCTGGCCGCGTGCCAGAGTTGCTACAACCGAGTCGCCCGGCCAGGGTGCAGGTGCAAGGGCGCCGCCGCGCACGCAGGCGTCCACCGCGAGGCCTCTGACAAGCCTGCTTAAGAGGAAAAGAAGAATGCTTGGGGGGGGGGGCGTTTGTGGCGGAAGACACAGACGGGGGAAACTATTGACTCCTAAAGTTATTTGATCAATGTCAGGCCTTATAGGTTCATGGTTTGGGAAGTTGGAATGTTGATCTGGAGATCAAATGCAGCGCCGGTGTCTTTTGTTTTATTCTGACATATAACGGATTATGGCAAAGATCATAGGTGGACTCGTGCGGTCGCCTATTTTAAAGCGCTGGTCTAAGAGGGGCCCGTAAACTTGAAAGGTAAACCAAACCAAGTGTTACCACGGTTTTTATTCAACTGTATGAAAGCTACCATTGAGCTACTGCTTTGGCCAGGTCATTGTTGTCACAGGAGGACTCCCTACACTCAAGTGCCCCACACATTGTGTCTGTCGCTATACCCGGCTACCCTAAAACGGATAGCCCCATTTTTAACATTTAATACAAATTATATGCTTAAGGAGAGACTCGTACTACTAACTGTATGTAAAATAGTAATTTGAAAAACAAAAAAAAGTATGTACATTAGAAAATGAGTTTCTGAGAGATGTTTTATTTTTGTATATATATAATACTTCAACTGTGAAAATTTTTTATTTCTGCCACACCACAGGCACCTTGATAAATCCACACATATATGTGATCTATATACAGTACTTTACATGTATACAATGTTGTACATTCACTGGAATGTCTATCAATCATTTTTGTGTAATTTACAAAGGGCAAAAAAATCCTATTCCTTCTACTTGTAAAATTGTACAGTGACCTTTATCAAAAAGTCTTTATTTTCTAATTTCAACATTGTTTAGTGTAAAGTTTAAAAAAAACAAAAAACAAAATCTATATTTATTTGAAGGTTTATTATTTTATAATGAAAATAAATATATATTTATTTTGAGAAAGCCTGGTTTATGCGCCGCCCCGCTGGGCTGTTGTGTGGCTTGTTGCTGCAGACAGCTGGGGGTGGCCTTGTTAAGACTGTCACAGCTGGATGAATAGTTCACTATGAATTAGAAGACAAATATATTAACGTTTGAAATTAAACCACCTCCAAGTCTGACCGTTTCTTTTTCTTTTCTCCCACCCCCTTTTCCTGTTTATTTCTGCATACCAGGGTTTGCAATGTCCAATGCTTTGGGACAGCATCTATATTTAGCCATTATGGCTGAGGTCATTGAAGAACTAGTTCCTATCATGTAAGGGCTGGTGAACCTTTCAAGGCTTATATCTCACAATGAACAGTGGGAAGATAGCCAATTGAAAAGCTCGTATAGGTCGCGTAACAACACGTGAGCTTGTAGACCTGCTATTTTCACACAAAACAAACCCAAAATTGACAGTTGTTTTGACCATTCCTGAGTATCTTTGCATAATAATGGCATGGTTGTTCAAGATTCCCCCAGTGTATTCTCTCAGAAAACAATGGAGCATGGGGGCAGAGTTTTAATTTAATTTAATGTTTTACAGAAATGCTCTTTTTGTCATGTATTTTGTGAGAAACATTGGCTTTGGTAAAATCCCAGTAGGGCAGGGGAGGCAGAAAGAGGTTCTATCGGTGCAGGAGGTAGCTTGTTGGTGAGCTTCTCCAGTTCCGTAAAGAAGGCCCCACTGGTTCTGTCTGAAACCAGATCACCACCACACGCACTTTACAGACAACACCAACCTGGCACGGTTTCTGCCATTTAAGCCTGACTTAACTCAGCTAAAGCACGGAAGGGGGGGGGACTTCAAAAGTGTGCACGGAGAACCCCACCCCCCCTCCCCCATCTCTTTATAATCGTATAATAACTCGAGCGCTGCTCGTGTTTTTGCAAGAATGTAAAGTGCATTCAACTAAGCCTGTTATTACACCCCTGGATCAGTTTCAAGTTCATTTTATACGCGTTCCTTAGACTTCAGCAGATACCAGGAACGTTTTTTTTTACATGTTCTCTCTGTCTCTCTCTCTCTCTCTCTCTCTCTCTCTCTCTCTCTCACTCTTTTTGTTATCAAAGGTTTGTTCAGGAATTCCTGGGTTTTGAATGTCGCTGCAGGCGAGGCGGTATGAAACATAAGCCCTGACACTTGCTGACAGCATGCGGACGTGTTTGCAGCGCGGTATGCGTTCGCGGCCTGTGATTGACACGCCGAGGCCCAACCTGCACTCACTTGTTTGTTATTCATCTCCGGCTGCGTTGTGAGTGACGGCTCAGCTTTTTCAGCCCCGGCTGATCAACTTTCACCTATATCACACTTTGTGTTGAAGGAGCCAAGAGGGGAAACACGAGGGGGTCGGAATAGGAATCCCATTAAGCCTCGAGTTACACTTTTGTCGTGCGTCGGTGGGTGTCGCGCGGCGTCGGAAACAGGCGATTCCAGAGTGTTAGATTGTGTACCACTTCCGTCCGTTGCGCGATGCCGTCGTACGGCAGTAAGAGCTGAGAGAGAGAGAGAGAGAGAGAGAGAGAGAGAGACAGAAGAGTGAGTTGATCTTGTGTGTGATTTAATATTTTTTTCATTCTACTTGCAGGGCCTGCAGTCCGTCCCCGTCCCCCTCCTTTCTGTCTCCCCTCTCTTTTATTGTCTCACATGTTGAATGAAGAGGGAGCAAGAGAGAGAGAGAGAGAGAGAGGGAGAGAGAGAGAGACAGAAAGGCAGTTAGGGGGGGGGGGCTGGTTGGTTGTTAGGAAGAGGGAAAAACCTGAACGGGTTAAAAGCATCACTTTGAA